>NC_041384.1:157413640-157471230 GCF_002162155.2 Triticum dicoccoides | reverse complement strand
CATGCCATGGAGAAAAACTGCACCTCTGCCCTCTCAAATTCTAGTAGGCTAGCCGCCCTATATCTTTGACATGGGCAAACACAAATTCGATGGCACTCTTTATCGATCGCGCAGCCACACACTTCATCCCTGTTTTCAATTCTATCGATATCTCACGTCCATGACTCTCTGTCACACACATTGCATATGTTACGTTTTTCTGTTTGAGATATCATCAACACATTGCCTCTGTTTCGCACAAACCATCTCTCTCACACCCACCCACGTACATACCTGCACCTAAAGAAGAAGTGCACGCAGGACGCACGTACTCACATCTCGTTCCCGGCCACACCCGTGCGGGTACACGGTGGAGTTCGTTTCTGTATGAAAAGGCAGCCCACATGATAATTTGAAGGAGGGTCGGGTACCACGCCTAGATGGAACAAAGTTTGACTTGACGCGTTAGTATTAAATAAAGTTATATATTCCTCAATGGCATGTACAGAATATAAAACGATTGCCGTGGGGAAAATGGAAAATGGGTTTGTCTCTCGTCACACCATCTCAAACAAGGCATCCGTGGCCTCTCTCTCTCAGCGTTGGTCAGTGATCCGGCCGCATCCCATCCGCTCATGGAAAGGGAGGATGTGCATCGTCTCTCCGTTTGACGGCATTGAGGCAGCATGTCCCGATCTGCGTTACCCGCCGTTCTCTCTGACCAAGCTCCGGCGCCCTCCTAGTAACATCCCGATGACCCTCAGGTAAAGCTTCCTCCGGCCTTGCTCTACTGCCCATCCTCCCACATTGCTGCATGTGGATCTTCTTTAGTTGTTTGCTTAAATCGTATCTCGGCCGGCGTACTTTCCATCTTGCAATCTCGTCCTCAAACCATTTTTGATAAACCACCATGTGCTATCTTTCCCTTATTACATGGAATATGCTTCTTTTTTGTCGGCGTATGTGTCTTCAACTCATGTTATTGGGCAGTAGTTGTTTCCTTTCGACCTCCTTTTGCAAACAGGGCTATCCATTTTCACCTCGTTGCTATTGCGACCTTTTGGTGAAGTGCACAAATCACTTTTTCTTAAGAGTGTTTTGTGCAGTTCCGCCAAAATGTCACACGGGCAACGTTTTTACATTTTTGTGGGACTGTAGAAAGGGAGATTGGTTTTGCTATCCTCCTCATCCAACTCTGTGCCTAATCTTCTCCAACAAGAAGTTAGTCCTAAAGAGAGATTGTAGAGGTGATCGGCTTCTATTTATGTGTGTTATGTTTCATCATCTAGTTCCACTATTATTGTAATCACACTGACTAGATATCTTTGCAAACAGGGATGGTCCGCTCGATTTTAGTGGAGCTGCACAAAATGATCGGATTGTGGTGTCCTCCATACACCTATTTTTTGGCTACAGAGCTGGGTGAAACTAGCTGCCAAGCAATGAACACTGTGCCAAGGAAATGGAGCCATGCCTACGAACAACATCGATCAATTATATACTTTTCTTTATTTGTACACCTTCTCACAACTTTGTCTTCAGTTGTGATGTGAATATTGGCGCTGATCTACGAACATTGAGATGCATTAGCCATGGTAGCCATGGTAGTTTCATTTGTATTTGATGGAATGTTTTAATGAGATAATCTCGAGGTAAGACACATGAATCCTAAGTTGAAACCTTTTTTTTCCTACGGGAACCAAAGTTGAAACCTTCATAGCATCACAATACAATTTCATTAAAATTATGTGTACATATAAACAAATCCTGAACGATTGATAGCAATGCCAGAAACAATTCAACTTCGTTTCGCCGACATGTTGGACATCCTTCATCCGGATCCACCTGCCATGCAGCAATATTGAGTGCACAACACAACTTCAGGGAAAGATTCACCCCGGTCGTTGCGCCGCAGTAGTAATGACTAGCGAGCAGTCAAATCACAGAGCCCCGCCTTCACCATAGTAAGTTGCTCGTACGAAGCAACCATCATTTCTTTGTTCCTTGTATCCGCTGGTACTCCCATATTCCCACAGTAATAAGTTGCTCGGGCTAATCAACCATCACTATATCCGCTCATGTGTGATGACCACAGGAGCTATCCATTCAGATTGTATGTTAAAAGAAATAAAGGTTGATAACTAATGCGGCAAACTTTCAAAAAAAACTAATAAGGCACCTCGGGCCAACGCGTCCAGATCGCATTTTGCATGAGAAATTACACACCATGTGTCGTTGACATGTGGTCCCATTCCAACATGTCAGTGAGAAGACGGCGAGTCCTTTTCTACTAGTATTTCTGAACGGACGTGTAGGCCGGGGCGCCTCTTCATGTACCGTGGCAAACTGGCAACCGTCCACCGACTCTTCGCCTTTCCCTCTCGATTTGGAACTGCTGTCGCACGCTTCCTCCCTCCTCCATTTTCCTTCACCCTTCCTTCTGCCATTGTTCGATCGTCTTCTCCATGGAGGGAACAGGTCGGAAACGACCCCGTTATTCTTGCCCCGATCTGAAAGATGACATGGTGGAGGAACTCATTGATCGCTGCGACATCATCACCTCGGCTAGCATGGCGGGTCCGTTCAAGACCATTCTCGACTCAACTAATAACATCATTACAAGGAACCCAAGGGTCAAGGAGCGGTTTGATCTCCCTTATCTTCTTTGTTATGACCCTGATGACTGGCGCGGGGACAACAGAGGCCTCGCCTTGTGCAAGTTGATGCCGCTTGATAATGATACGTATGATGTTAAGATGCCATCGCTTGAGGGCAAGGATTGAGCAGGCGCAAATGGAGATTGGGTTGTTTATATTGGGTACAAATGCGAGTGGGAACTTGTTAATGTGTACACTCGTCACCGGGTTCCACTTCAAAAAATCTCAGCAGACTGCCCAGAGGTTGAGCACACCGGTATTGTACGCACGTTCAAATACGACCATGGTGATTTTCTTCTACGGAAGATAGTAATTTGTCGAGTTCCCAACCGCTCTTGGAATTACAAGAACTATGAAGTTGTTGCTATCTTTGACAAGCTTGTTGCCGTCCTTTGTGGTTTGACTCGATGGATATTGCTCAAAAATTAGTTTCTATACACGAATGTGTACTGTGATGCAATTCAATACGAGGGTCTTGTGTTTGCTTCCACCACTCATGGCACTATTTTTGCATGGGATCCTCGTACTTTTGGTACATTTGTCTTCCATCGTAATTATAATTGTTTGATCCACATGCATGCGGGTTTCCAAGTTTCCCTTTACTAATTAACCTCCTTCTTGTGTTTCCAAGGTCCTATGAACATTCCACCGCCTATACATGAAAAAATTTATAACCAAGGGGGAGATGACGATGGTGATGATCACGAGCATGAGGACGAGTAGAACTTATATACTCAGTGGCGCCTGGCAACTAATTCCGATGGATCACCTCTTCTTGTCTGTATACAACACACTGAGTTTGTTACTACTGAGGGAGCACGTGTTGTCTCCCATGGTCGCACTCTCCGGACCTATTCTAACACTCGTTGCATGGTATTCGAGATGGATACTAGTGTGCTTGCGCCAACACCTTCTCCCTGGTACAGAATTGATAGTCTTGGAGAAAACTCGCTCTTCGTTGGACAAAACTATCTGATGATGGTGAAAGGCGATCCAACTGTTGTTGACACAACGTTACTAGTACCATTTATGAGAAGCAACTGTATCTATACCTCGGACATTTGGGTGGTTCCCTACCCTGGTACTGATATAGTAGGCCGCTTCAGCCTGGATTATCAGTCCTACATTGGTCTGGAGTTTGACAATAGATGGCCCGACCCAGAGAATCACTTCTAGTTCAAAGCAAGCGTTTCCAACGCTGAGGATTGGTTGAGTTGAAGTTCATTTCATTGCTTGTTATTTGTTGTGTGATGAAAACTTTAGTATTTATAATGTATCCTCGTTATCGATGTGGGTTGATGATCTGTTGTATGTAATAAAATGATATGCCTGTGATAAACTAACTAAATTTATGAATGGCTTTCGAGTCGCTTCTTTGAGTGAGTGGTGCGATGAGGCAAAAAAATATTTTCCGAATACATAATTGTACGTGCATTGAAACAGGTTATCGGATGAGGCCAATCAATAATAGTAGTAAACTATTTGTACTAGCTTCACATGCTTTGTGCATCGGGCGGGTGTTTTTATTGTAGCCATATGTTAATGTGTTTGATGTACGTAACCAGCACCTCGAATCCTCGATACTACTAGTAGGAGTACTATATAAGTAGTAGGAGTAGTAGGGTGGCATGGGCCAAAACAAGCATTCACGTCCAGGAGTATGGCACACGCCACCAGCACGACATCCATCTGACACCATATTTCTTGGAGTCTGTGCTAGAGCAATCTCTGCAACCTCGTCGTTTCTCTAACTCAGCCATCGCACAGCGGGCGAGGTGGGGGTTTGCCGATAGTCGGTTTCCTCAACTGTGGTCCCACTTGTAAGGTCAACTCCAACGCACAACCCCAAATGGACCTTCGTTTTGCACGAACTCCAACGATAATTTTGACTAGAAAAGCAAGACCAAAGAAAACAAGAACCACAAGAATACATTTTAGAAGATATCCAACTTCCATAACTGCTCCTGTAAGTTGGATTAGTGCCTTCTCGATGCATTCATTATTGATCTGCGGAGGCTCAATCTTGCGTGCTTCTTTCTTCTTCGAGTGTAAAGAAGTATACGTTGCTTCCTCGCATCTAGTCTCATGTCTAGCCTCTATTCTAGTAGGAGTATCAATAAGTGCACTAGTCTCATCTCTAGCCTCTATGCTAGCTAAAAGTGCTAGAACGTCTACTAAATTGCGCTCTATCAATATATCGATGTACTCTTCTTCCCAATACCAAAACTTGCATCCATTCTACACAATAAATTTTTTAAGTTACCACAACTAGTCTAATCCGAGAGCACAACCAAAGATTTGGTCGGGTTCTTCCTCCTTTTGCCGACACGTGGGACATCCAGCATCCAGGTCGTGTCATGCAAGAAAATAGAGTGGTAGTTGACACCACGTGATGTGCATCTTGGGTTAAACTGTAAATAGAATCTTACTACTCTTGAGTAACTGCAAAAGCAGCCACCGAAGATCTTTATTGGATTTGTTTTTCATCACCAGCACGTTGAGGTGAAAGATGTGCTGGTTCAGTGGGTCCTCTTACGTTTTCACTGACATGTGGGACCGCATATGAGCAAACAGACGATGGGCTCCGTGCGTACGATGGCTGGCTGAGAAGAGAGATAGAGGAGGGATGAGCACGACTCCAGGAAATTTGTTCTACGTAACTAGCACCTCGATATTCGCGTGCTGTTGTTTCTAGAATAAAAAAAGGAGGTACCCCTACTTATGTTACTCCCACTATGCCTAGCCTAAGGTTAGTAGGTGACCTTGCGCTTAGCTCTTCACCTCCTCCGGAAGTCGATGGTTCTACAGTAGTACTTATGGAAATCTGACACCAAATGAACTGCTGCACGTCCACCGCTTGTAAGCAAAAGTTTCTCCTTGTGCTGCGAGCCACCGTGCACGCATTGGCGAGGAAGAAGGCGTAATCAAGCTTCTCGTCGTTCTATGAGTTGACGGGACACATCAAAGTTATTTAGTACGTACTCTCTCCAAAAAAGGGATGACCATGTCATTGCTACCATCCAATGCTCCGTCGTTGAGTACGTGCACTATTCACGTGCCATCGAGGAGAAAAAATATTGCGTAGGTGCCATCAAAGTGCATGACTCACTTACGCACTGCTTATCTGATTATCTCCATTTTCTTGCATGACACGTGCACCTTGATGCTAGATGTATCGCGTGTTGGGAAAAGGATGAACAAAGCTCACGTAAAAGAAAAGAGTTGAAGAGCATAGATTCCCGACGACCGAGAAGGAGCAAGGAACCTCGCGGTGGAGCGTCTACAAGGAACCTTGCGCATTTTCCCCTGTTTTTTGCCGCCTTCCCACCTATAAACAAATAAAAGAACATGAACTCTTCACTAACCACTAGAAACGGTACATCAGGATGCTAAGTTGAAGATGTTTTATACTCCCTCCGTTCCCAAATATAAGTCTTTTTAGAGATTTCAATAAGGGACTACATACTAAACAAAATGAGTGAATCTACACTCTAAAATATGTCTACATACATTCGTATGTTGTAGTCTATTTGAAATGGCTAGAAAGACTTATATTTAGGAACGGAGGGAGTAGTTTATATTGATAACCACGCAACAAGCCACGCATGTACAGGACGCATGCAGCCACGCATGTCCACAAGCCAACGCACTAACTCCATCCGATCCAACTCATGCACATACGCGCACGGCATGGACCACACAACGCACGTACACAACACATGCATGCACACACGCTCGGCCGTAGAATGCATGTGAATAACACATGCATGCGCACACACTCGGCTGCATGGAGGCGTGCGCCATCTGTGGCGACATCCGGTTCGTCGTGCTACGGAGAAGCTCGCACGCAACGGCGCCTACGCATCTCTTATAGCACCTCTTTGCCATCGTTACTCAGTGACTAGTCAGAGACGAAGACGACCGCAACCTCGGCCTTAGAGCTAGCACCGACGGAAAAACACGCACGCTGCACGCACACGAGCACGTACGGAGTGCCCATGACGTGGTGCGTCCCCAGTCGCCTCTACTCCTTCTGCGCACGTTGTCTATCAAGGCGGCTGCATGCTAATGATGATGTGGGTGAGATCTTCTAGGACTCAGATGATGACGAGGAAAATTATGAGACACAAGGCGATGTACACCGTCAAGGTTGATGTCTACTACACAACCTTCTTCTTGTAGACGTTGTTGGGCCTCCAAGTGTAGAGGTTTGTAGGACAGTAGCAAATTTCCCTCAAGTGGATGACCTAAGGTTTATCAATCCGTAGGAGGCGTAGGATGAAGATGGTCTCTCTCGAGCAACCCTGCAACCAAATAACAAAGAGTCTCTTGTGTCCCCAACACACCCAATACAATGGTAAATTGTATAGGTGCACTAGTTCGGCGAAGAGATGGTGATACAAGTGGTATATGAATGGTAGATAATAGTTTTTGTAATCTGAAAATATAAAAACAGCAAGGTAACTAATGATAAAAGTGAGCGTAAATGGTATTGCAATGCGTTGAAACAAGGCCTAGGGTTCATACTTTTGCTAGTGCAAGTTCCCTCAACAATACTAACATAATTGGATCACATAATTATCCCTCAACATGCAACAAAGAGACACTCCAAAGTCACTAAAAGTGGAGAACGAATGAAGAGACTATGGTAGGGTACGAAACCACCTCAAAGTTATTCTTTCCAATCAATCCATTGGGCTACTCCTATAAGTGTCACAAACAGCCCTAGAGTTCATACTAGAATAACACCTTAAGACACAAATCAACCAAAACCCTAATGTCACCTAGATACTCCAATGTCACCTCAAGTATCCGTGGGTATGATTATACGATATGTATCACACAATCTCAGATTCATCTATTCAACCAACACATAGGACCTCAAAGAGCACCCAAAGTTCTACTGGAGAATCACGACGAAAACGTGTGCCAACCCCTATGCATAGATTCATGGGCGGAATCCGCAAGTTGATCACCAAAACATACATCAAGTGAATCATGTGATATCCCATTGTCACCACAGATATCCACGGCAAGACATACATCAAGTGTTCTCAAATCTTTAAAGACTCAATCCTATAAGATAACTTCAAAGGGAAAACGCAATCCATTACAAGAGAGTAGAGGGGGGAGAAAACATCATAGGATCCAAATATAATAGCAAAGCTCGCGATACATCAAGATCGTATCACCTCAAGAACATGAGAGAGAGAGAGAGAGAGAGATCAAACACATAGCTAATGGTACATTCCCTCAGCCCTGAGGGAGAACTACTCCATCCTCGTCATGGAGAGCACCGGGATGATGAAGATGGCCACGAGAGAAGGATTCCCCCTCCGGCAGGGTGCCGGAACGGGTTTAGATTGGCTTTCGGTGGCTACGGAGGCTTCTGGCGGCGGAACTCTCGATCTATTGTGCTCCCGGATGTTTTTAGGGTATATGGAGATATATAGGTGGAAGAAGTACGTCAGGGGAGCCATGAGGGGCCCATGAGGGTGGAGGGCGCGCCCAGGGGGGTGGGCACGCCCCCTACCTCGTGGCCTCCTCGTAGATCCCCTGACGTGCACTCCAAGTCTTCTGGGCTTGTTCTGATCCAGAAATAAGTTCCGTGAAGTTTTAGGTCAATTGGACTCCGTTTGGTTTTCCTTTTCTGCGATATTCTAAAACAAGGTAAAAACAGAAACTGGCACTGGGCTCTGGGTTAATAGGTTAGTCCCAAAAATGATATAAAAGTGTATAATAAAGCCCATAAACATCCAAAATAGTAGATAACATAGCATGGAGCAATAAAAAATTATAGATACGTTGGAGACGTATCAGCATCCCCAAGCTTAATTCCTGCTCGTCCTCGAGTAGGTAAATGATAAAAATAGAATTTTTGATGCAGAGTGGTACTTGGCATAATTTCAATGTAATTCTTCTTAATTGTGGCATGAATATTCAGATCCAAAAGATTGAAGATAAAAGTTCATATTGACATAAAAAATAATAATACTTCAAGCATACTAACTAAGCAATTATGTCCTCTCAAAATAACATGGCCAAAGAAAGTTCATCCCTACAAAATCATATAGTTTAGTCATGCTCCATTTTCATCACACAAGAATGCTCTCATCATGCACAACCCCGATGACAAGCCAAGCAATTGGTTCATACTTTAGTAATCTCAAAACCTATAAACTTTCACGCAATATATGAGGGCGAGCCATGGACATAACACTATGGGTGGAATAGAATATAATGAGGGGGGTTATGTGGAGAAGACAAAAAAGGAGAAATTCTCACATCAACGAGGCTAATCAATGGACTATGGATATGCCCACCGATTGATGTTAATGCAAGGACTATGGATTGCCATGCAACCGATGCACTAGAGCTATATATGTATGAAAGCTCAACAAAAGAAACTAGTGGGTGTGCATCCAACTTGCTTGCTCACAAAGACCTAGGGCACTTGAGGAGGCCCATTGTTGGAATATACAAGCCAAGTTCAATAATGAAAATTTCCCACTAGTATATGAAAGTGACAACATAAGAGACTCTCTATCATGAAGATCTTGGTGCTACTTTGAAGCACAAGTGTGGCAAAGGATAGTAACATTGTCCCTTCTCTCTTTTCTCTCAGTTTTTTTCTCTTTTTTGGGCCTTCTCTTTTTTTATGGCCTCTCTCTTTTTTGGGGCCTTCTCTTTTTTATGGCCTTTCCCTTTTTTATATTCCTCACTTGGGACAATGCTCTAGAAAATGATGATCATCACACTTCTATTTATTTACAACTCAATGATTACAACTCGATACTAGAACAAAAGATGACTCTATATGAATGCCTCCGGTGGTGTACTTGGATATGCAATGGACCAAGAGTGACATATATGAAATAATTATGAATGGTGGCTTTGCCACAAATACTATGTCAACTACATGATCATGCTAAGCAATATGACAATAATGAATGTGTCATGATGAACGGAATGATGGAAAGTTGCATGGCAATATATCTCGGAATGGCTATGGAAATGCCATAATAGGTAGGTATGGTGGATGTTTTGAGGAAGATATAAAGAGGTTTATGTGTGAAAGAGCGTATCATATCACGGGGTTTGGATGCACCGGCGAAGTTTGCGCCAACTCTCAATGTGAGAAAGGGCAATGCACGGTACCGAAGAGGCTAGCAATGATGGAAGGGTGAGAGTGTGTATAATCCATGGACTCAACATTAGTCATAAAGAACTCACATACTTATTGCAAAAATCTACAAGTCATCAAAAACCTCGGCACTACGCACATGCTCCTAGGGGGATAGATTGGTAGGAAAAGACCATCGCCCGTCCCCGACCGCCACTCATAAGGAAGACAATCAAATAACACCTCATGTTTCAAATTTGTTACACAACGTTTACCATACGTGCATGCTACGGGACTTGCAAACTTCAACACAAGCATTTCTCAAATTCACAACTAGTCAACTAGCACGACTTTGATATTATTACCTCCATATCTCAAAACAATCATCAAGCATCAAACTTCTCTTAGTATTCAATGCACTTATATGAAAGTTTCTACTGATCTTGAATACCTAGCATATTATGATTATTTGAGAAAATTACCATGCTATTTAAGACTCTCAAAATAATCTAAGTGAAGCATGAGAGTTCATCTATTTCTATAATACCACCACCGTGCTCTAAAAAGATATAAGTGAAGCACTAGAGAAAACGACAAACAACTCCGAAAGATATAAGTGAAGATCAATGAGTAGTCGAATAATTATGCAACTATGTGAAGACTCTCTAACATTTAAGATTTTCATATCTTGGTATTTTATTAAAACAGCAAGAAAAACATAATGAAATAAAATGACGCTCCAAGCAAAACACATATCATGTGGCGAATAAAAATATAGCTCGAAGTAAAGTTACTGATGAACGAAGACGAAAGAGGGGATGCCTTCTGGGGCATCCCCAAGCTTAGGCTTTTGGTTGTCCTTGAATATTACCTTGGGGTGCCTTGGGCATCCCCAAGCTTAGGCTCTTGCCACTCCTTATTCCATAGTCCATCGAATCTTTACCCAAAACTTGAAAACTTCACAACACAAAACTTAACAGAAAACTCGTAAGCTCCGTTAGTATATGAAAATAAAAAACCACTTAGGTACTGTTGTGAACTCATTTAAATTCATATTGGTGTAATATCTACTGTATTATAACTTATCTATGGTTCATACCCTCCGATACTACTCATAGATTCATCAAAATAAGCAAACAACACATCGAAAACAGAATCTGTCAAAAACAGAACAGTCTGTAGTAATCTGGATCAAACGTATACTTCTTGAACCCAAAAAATTCTAAAATAAATTTCTGGACCTGAGGAATTTATTTATTAATCATCTTCAAAAATAATTAACTAAATATCACTTTCCAAATAAAAATGGCAGCAATTCTCATGAGCGCTAAATTTTCTGTTTTCTTACAGCATGATCAACAAGACTTTCCCCAAGTCTTCCCAAAGGTTCTACTTGGCACAAACACTAATTAAACAACTAAAACCACATCTAAACAGAGGCTAGGTGAATTATTTCTTACTAAACAGGGGCAAAAATCAAGGAACTAAAATAAAATTGGGTTTCCTCCCAACAAGCGCTATCGTTTAACGCCCCTAGCTAGGCATGATAATGACAATGATGCTCACATAAAGGATAAGAATTGAAACATAAAAAGAGCATCATGAAGAATATGACTAGAACATTTAAGCCTAACCCACTTCCTATGCATAGCGATTTTGTTAGAAAACAACTTGTGGGAACAATAATCAACTTGCATAGGAAGGTAAAACAAGCATAACTTCAAAATTTTAAGCACATAGAGAGGAAACTTGATATTATCGCAATTCCTACAAGCATATATTCCTCCCTCATAATAATTGTCAGTAGCATCATGAATGAATTCAACAATATAAGCAGCACCTTAAGCATTCTTTTCATGATCTATAAGCATAGAAATTTTATTACTCTCCACACAAGCAAAATTCTTCTCATTAATAGTAGTGGGAGCAAACTCAACAAAGTAACTATCATGGGATTGAAAATTGAAATCAAGATGACAAGTTTCATTGTTATTATTATCCTTTAAAGCATATGTGTCATCACAATAATCATCATAGATAGGAGGCATGCTTTCGTCATAATAAATTTGCTCATCAAAACTTGGGGAACAAAAAATATCATCTTCATCAAACATAGCTTCCCCAAGCTTGTGGCTTTGCATATCATTAGCATCATGGATATTCAAGGAATTCATACTAACAACATTGCAATCATGCTCATCATTCAAATATTTAGTGCCAAACATTTTATGGATTTCTTCTTCTAGCACTTGAGCACAATTATCCTTTCCACCATACTCACGAAAGATATTAAAAAGGTGAAGCGTATGAGACAAACTCAACTCCATTTTTTAGTTTTCTTTTATAAACTAAACTAGTGATAAAAACAAGAAACTAAAAGACTCGATTGCAAGATCTAAAGATATACCTTCAAGCGCTAGCCTCCCTGGCAACGGCGCCAGAAAAGAGCTTGATGTCTACTACACAACCTTCTTCTTGTAGATGTTGTTGGGCCTCCAAGTGCAGAGGTTTGTAGGACAGTAGAAAATTTCCATCAAGTGGATGACCTAAGGTTTAT
Organism: Triticum dicoccoides; assembly: GCF_002162155.2. Taxonomy (NCBI): domain Eukaryota; kingdom Viridiplantae; phylum Streptophyta; class Magnoliopsida; order Poales; family Poaceae; genus Triticum; species Triticum dicoccoides. The sequence continues at coordinate 157,458,914 of NC_041384.1, read as the reverse complement.
CAATCCGTAGGAGGAGTAGGATGAAGATGGTCTCTCTCAAGCAACCCTGCAACCAAATAACAAAGAGTCTCTTGTGCCCCAACACACCCAATACAATGGTAAATTGTATAGGTGCACTAGTTCGGTGAAGAGATGGTGATACAAGTGGTATATGAATGGTAGATAATAGTTTTTGTAATCTGAAAATATAAAAACAGCAAGGTAACTAATGATAAAAGTGAGCGTAAACGATATTGCAATGCGTTGAAACAAGGCCTAGGGTTCATACTTTCGCTAGTGCAAGTTCCCTCAACAATACTAACATAATTTGATCACATAACTATCCCTCAACATGCAACAAAGAGTCACTCCAAAGTCACTAATAGCGGAGAACGAACGAAGAGACTATGGTAGGGTACGAAACCACCTCAAAGTTATTCTTTCCAATCAATCCGTTGGGATATTCCTATAAGTGTCACAAACAGCCCTAGAGTTCGTACTAGAATAACACCTTAAGACACAAATCAACCAAAACCCTAATGTCCCCTAGATACTCCAATGTAACCTCAAGTATCCGTGGGTATGATTATACGATATGCATCACACAATCTCAGATTCATCTATTCAACCAACACATAGGACCTCAAAGAGCGCCCCAAAGTTCTACTGGAGAATCACGACAAAAACGTGTGCCAACCCCTATGCATAGGTTCATGGGCGGAACCCGCAAGTTGATCACCAAAACATACATCAAGTGAATCACGTGATATCCCATTGTCACCACAGATATCCACGGCAAGACATACATCAAGTGTTCTCAGATCTTTAAAGACTCAATCCGATAAGATAACTTCAAAGGGAAAACTCAATCCATTACAAAAGAGTAGAGGGGGGAGAAAACATCATAGGATCCAAATATAATAGCAAAGCTCGCGATACATCAAGATCGTATCACCTCAAGAACACGAGAGAGAGAGAGAGAGATCAAACACATAGCTACTGGTACATACCCTCAGCCCCGAGGGAGAACTACTCCCTCCTCGTCATGGAGAGCACCGGGATGATGAAGATGGCCACCGGAGAAGGATTCCCCCTCCGGTAGGGTGCCAGAACGGGTCTAGATTGGCTTTCGGTGGCTACAAAGGCTTCTGGCGGCGGAACTCTCGATCTATTGTGCTCTCGGATGTTTTTAGGGTATATGGAGATATATAGGTGGAAGAAGTACGTCAGGGGAGCCACGAGGGGCCCACGAGGGTGGAGGGCGCGCCCCCTGCCTCGTGGCCTCCTCGTAGATCCCCTGACGTGCACTCCAAGTCTTCTGGGCTTCTTCTGATCCAAAAATAAGTTCCGTGAAGTTTCAGGTCAATTGGACTCCGTTTGGTTTTCCTTTTCTGCGATATTCTAAAACAAGGTAAAAACAGAAACTGGCATTGGGCTCTGGGTTAATAGGTTAGTCCCAAAAATGATATAAAAGTGTATGATAAAGCCCATAAACATCCAAAACAGTAGATAACGTAGCATGGAGCAATAAAAATTATAGATACGTTGGAGACGTATCAAAGGTCCATGGTTAAGGGGGTGCTAGTAAGTGCTTAGATGTGCTTAAATGAGGTGCTAAGTGCATTAAATGGCTTAGTAACTCAAGTCTTCAATGCATAGGTGCTTAGGTTATTGGTGCCACATCATATTTTATGCCTACGTGGAAGGCTTAGCAGCTATACATGGTGGAGCACTGGGAGAGGCCAAGGCTGGTCATAGTGGGGAGTAACTTATACTATAACATATTACTATGTTACTCTAAACATCTCTATAAACCGGAAAGGAGGGAGTAGTAACATAGACTAGTGTCATATGCAGAGTATGGGAGCACATGATATTTCCCCGTCCGGACCGATCCCAAGTTGGCTTCTCACCTTCTTGGCCCAACCAAAAACCCTCCCCCCTCCCGCGCGCGCTTCCCTCCCGGCACCAGCTGAGCCCGCCGCTCCACATTGATGGCAAGTCAGGGCGACGCGACCTCTCACTGCTTCCGCCGTTGAAGCGGCACGTCGACCGAGGGCACCTCCCACTGCACGCCCGGCATTTCAGACTACATAGTGGAGAGTAACTTTAGAGCAAGTACTACAATAGATGACATAAGCAGGCTATAAGGATTTAAATATAGTATTTGTGCTTAGTTGAAGGAGAGAGAAGAGGAGAGAGAAGAGAAACGGATTGTAAACGTGTAGCCGGTTGTACTCCAACATACTTTATGAGACAGCAGGTGGGGCCATTATTAATGATATAGTATTTATACTAAAGGGACTAACGGACGCCTTAATTACTCTGGGTTTTTTGAGACAAACCTTGGTGGAGCTATTATTGACTTGGACGTGGGGTTTGGGGGCCAAAGGCCTACTATTATACTCACACGACCGACCTGGCATGCTCTACCCTAGCCGCTGTTGTATCATATGGTTTCGCACCGTTCCAGATCTTAGTGCCGCCATGCAATTCTTCTCCAGCCCTCCTTCCGGCGTGCACCACGAGAAGGGACAGCAGTCCTTCGAACCCCACCTTTCATGATCCTAGACGGGAGAGGGGCGATCAGGTTTTTGGGGAGCACACTCCTGTGACTGCTGCCAGCGACGACTTCCTCAATGACAGCCTTCTGCCCCGACCTCGGTAACCTCTTCATCAACGACATGAGTGACAACATCAACCACAGCAGTTCTGCTCCCCCTATACAGTATGTGATTCTATCCTCCTGGTTTAGTCCACATTATTACTTTGATGTTTGCAATTGTCGTCATGATCTATTTGCTGCCGATTCAGATTAAATCTCATACTAAATTGCTCATATATTCAACAATCCAATCCAAAAACCTGATTATAGGCAATTTACTCCGAGTGGTTTTGTTGCGCTTTTGAAGCCACCTACTTTTAAGGGGGTGCAATATAAAAGGTGGCGCACAAGAGCAGTATATTGGTTTCAGATCATGTACTGCTATGACGCCACTAAGGGTAAGCCTGAGGGCGATCTTAATCCTACACAGCAGGAAGCTTTTCAGAACATGGATACCCTCTTCAAAGCCGCCCTGCTGAGTGTTCTTGACGATTCCATTATGGATTCATATATGTTGTTTAATAGCGGGAAAGACATGTGGGCTGCACTCAAGGCGACGTTTGGGCCCTCGGGCGCTGGCAACGAGTTGTACATCATGGAGCAATTCTGTGACTACAAGATGACTGATGAACGCTTTGTTGTTCAGCAGACTCATGAGATACAATCACTCTATAAGGAACTTGAGTACCTTAAGTGTGTGTTGCAGACAAATTTGTTGTTGGGACCATCATTTCCAAGCTTCCACCTTCGTGGAATGATTTTGCTATTTCTCTGAAAAACAAGAGACATGAGTTTTCTGTTTTGGATCTCATTAGCACTTGATTTTGAGGAGAAGGCGAGAGCAAAAGACACATGTGCTGAGGTCACTAAGGGATCTTCTAGTGCCCACATGGTACACGAGAAGAACTTCCAGCCCAACCAGCCCCAAAACAACAAGAACAAATGTCACGGGAAAGGCAAGTTTGATGCAAAGAACAAGCCATCACATTCTACCAACTTCAAGAAGAATTCTCATAACGGGAAGGGATACAAACCTCAGTTTTGGTAGCACCGCACAAAATTTATATGGCTGCATCTACCTGCTGTCAGCTAACCTCATGGTGCTCCAGGTATTCCTACACTCGTAACTAGGTACAATGACCACCGCAAGATGAAATTAGCTTATTCATACGTTGACTTGCTGAATGCAGTGCGGAACGATCCTGTCATGTGTGGAGGAGCAAACAAGCAGTGTAGCCGAAGGTGGAAATAAACCAAGGACTTATGAAACTATATATAATCTTCCTCAGGCAGGTCAGTATCCCCTTCGTCCAGATGATCGTGTTTTGTCATGTCGAGCTATTGATATGTGCTACTGTTTTGCAACACCGTTTAAGTATAACTACTATTTTCCTATCTTTTCAGATTTAGGACAATGAATATGATTTCAGGAGAACTACACAATATGGACTCATGTTGACTCATCTATATTGCCTCATGTGTTTGCTGCAAATGTGTCAGCATCAATTGCAAGATGAGGCAGCTAGCTAGCTGTGGAGTTGCCAACATGTTCAAAGTGCTCGGAACATTGAGAAGAAACAAGCATGCATAAGAAATTAATGTGTGCGCAGAGAGGCCCTTTGCTCAGAGAAGCATCGACCGATTTTCTTTATTTCCACACCTTCTCACATCTTTGTATCGGTTATAGTATGGTGAATCATTGAGATGCATAGACGTTCTTCTCAATGTTAGTATGCATACCGTATCTTCTGAAGCATAGTTTAATGTGAGTGTCTGCATCCAGTACCGCATCCTCTAGTTTGGTGGATGCACATAGAGAAAATAAATCTCCTTAATTTACTCCATAACCACCCTATTGAATAGGCCTAGTAACAAACCAGGCGCATGCAGTGGCCGGCGGGCACATGCATCCTGCATGCATGGCCAGTCAGCCAAGTCCATGCGCCAGCTCCAATGCAGCAACGCAAAAGAAGAGAGCGATTATTGAAAAAAAAATGAGTAGTTAGTGCAGCGGGCCTTATAAACACGAACAACTCGCTCTCCCGCTTCCGTCTCCCCACCCCCCCCCCCAATACCCCCCGCTCCCCAATCTTCCTCACTCGTCCAGAAAACCCCTGCTCACCTTCTTCCTCACTCGTACAGAAAACGCATGCTCCTCTTCTTCCACTCCTACAGAAATCCCCAGCCCTCCTTCTTCCCCACTCGCACTGCCACTAGGCTCGTCTCTGGCTACTCTGCTCAAACCCGTGATCTCGGTGCGACACCCACAAGGAAAATGGAGTCGGCTGGCCCCAGCACCAAGAAGATGAGGCTCCCGCCAGCGGCGACGCCAGTTGTAGTTCCCGCACCCGGTAGCGCAGGGAGAAGCGGGAGCCCTCCCCCCACCTGGATCTGAGGAACCGGTAGAATCTCCGGTGGACCACATCAGCGATCTCCTGGACGTCATCCTTGAGGAGATCATCTCGCTTCTCCCCACCAAGGATTGCTGCCGCACACAAGTCCTCTCAACTCGGTGGCGCCCTCTATGGCGCACCGCGCCCCTCAATCTCAACTGTCGTCAGATATCTGTCCTTCCTGAATTTGATCTCCTCAGAGCCATCGTCTCTTCTCATTAGCAGGGCCCCGTTCAATGCCTCTGCATCCCGACACACTACCTGCTGTCCATACCCGGCAAGGTGGACGCTTGGCTGACATCCCCTGAATTCGGAAAACTCTTGTAGTTTGAGTTGTACCATTACCATAAAAGTTTCATATCACGAACACACCAAGAATTCGTGCCCACACCACCATTGTCCATCTCACGGTTTTCCTCCTCTCTCCACACCGCCACCTTCGCCCGATGCCATTTACCAGACAATCTGGTACAAATGCTTCGACTCCCACTGCTAAAAATACTTTCGCTTGTGGTGGTTTATCTGTCGGAGGCCTCACTGCACAGCATCATCCACTCCAGTTGCCCTGCCCTGGAGCGCTTGCTGATTGTTTTGCGAATAGAAATCCGTATCAGTTGTCTCCAAATAAAGTCACCTCACCTTAAAAGCATTGGAATTTGTTTTGAAGGATAGCAGCTCATCATCGAAGATGCCCCTTCACTTGAAAGGTTGCTCCTTGATAATTGTTATACACCTTCACAAATAACTGTCGTCTCTACACCCAAACTGGAGACCTTGGGTGTAATTCGTGACCCGTTTAATAATCACAAGGAGTTGGTGTTTGGCTCCTCACTTTTTCAGGTACCGTATATTATCATCTACACATTTGTAATCATATGCTGCATTTTTCATTTGTGCGCATAAGTTTGATATCATCTTGGAGTACACGTTGGGTACTAATATTATGTTATATGCTCAATGAAGAGTTCGTCCATTAGCCTATCAATGCTGCTGGATTCTGTCAAGATCATATATATCAGAATGTATAGTTTTGATCTGGACATAATTATTGGCTTGCTGCGATGCTTTCGATCTCTGGAGAATTTATACATAGAGGTGATGATTTCATGCACATGAAAGCCCGTATATATTGTACTAGAATTAACTGTTCAGCTGTCGTTCTTTTGACATACTCTTTTTTCGGACCTTAACTGTTTTCAATCATCATGTCTACTTAGGCAGAACCACATGGAGAAAAACATATAACCAATCGGTGGCATAATAAGAACAAGGATTTTGTCAGTTCTCATGACATTCGTTTGAGGACAATAACAATGGAATGATATGCATCCAACCAGGAAAACATAAGCTTTGTCACATTCTTCCTGTTGAATGCAAGGTTACTATTGTCCATGAGGCTTAATTTTTACCGCAAGAGATTTCTCATGAAAGGACATGTTGAACAGCAAAAAAGAAGTTTCAGGTGGACAAATGGGCTTCTAAACGATGGAACGATATGCATCCAACCAGGCAAACAGAAGCTTTGTCACATTCTTCCTGTTGAATACAAGGTTACTATTGTCCATGAGGCTTAATTTTTATCGCAAGAGATTTCTCATGGACGGACATGTTGAACAGCAAAAAAAGAAGTTTCAGGTGGACAAATGGCCTTCTAAATGTGCTCGGCTTCTATATACAACAAGTCGTAGTCATCCTAAAATAAATTTTTTTTGCATAGGATGTTGATTTTATGGATCAGACCGATCCATTTGTTTGTGACTGCAAAAAAGAGTGGTTGGATTAGATGTTACTATCATGTTCAATCTGGGTTTTGTCTAAAAATTTGATGAACAATTAATCCTTGGGCTTTTTGTACCATTTGTATGCTTGAGTTGCATCTTGTTACCCTCGTACTCCCCTCCACCTGCCACTACACTGCCGCATCTTCCACGGTTGCTGTTCGTTCCCGTCCGAGGCCTCGCCATCGTTCTCCGCCTTGGTTCGCTCATTGTGCCCGCCGCCGTCTGGCGTTGTCAACATGGTCAACAACCAAGAGGATTCAGGAGATGACTGTACGTGGATAGGCTGACAGTAGGGACCCACCAGGGTCATTGCATTTCGCAAGCAGGTGCCTCGTTATTACAAGCCACATAAATAATTCCTCCTAATTGTTTGACAACTAGGTCCCACGCCATTGTCAATGTAGTCAGTAAACGAGAAAATTACACAACAAGCGGATAACACCAGGGACCCAGCATCTCACCCAGTTGTTTTTTAGTTTCGGAGACGGAGCTCAACTGCGCGTTGTGCGGGGGCTGTGGCCCGTCTAGCCCACGCTTACGCTTTTATTAAGCACATGACGAGCCCAGTTGATATACTTTTCTTTCTGAAATTGGCTAGCCCAGTTCTTTTTTTTGGAGAATACCAAAACTGAGGCCTACTTGCTTTTCTCAGCCCTGCTGGGCTGCAAATCTTCCAAGACGACGAGGGATGTAAGTAGTAAGAAATGGGCTTCCCCAAAAAATGGGCTATAAGTTGTAAGAAATGGGCTATAAATTTTTAAACCAAAGCCAACCGGCAATTGCATTAAAATATCATATTTTTTTCAGGATTTCTCTACTCTCCACTCTTATAAAAACCAAAGCCAACTGGCAATTACATTAAAATATCATCTTTTCTCCCCAAGATAAACTACTCATACAAATGCATCTTCATGTTCTGTGCAACGAACGGGCATCTTGCTAGTTAAGATTCTAAATTTCATTCTTTTTTTGCGGAGAATTATTTTTTGAATTTTATTTTGATATAATTTTTTGAAAATTATTTTTAACATGACTCGAAATTTCATGATTAAAAGAGTTCGGACCCCACCGAAATATGCAAAACTTCGTTGAATTTTTTAGCAATGCCTAGAATATATGGTCTGTAATGCTAATAAAAAGAATATGGGCTTCAAATATCCTTAAGAATTAGCAAATGGGTTGTAAATTATTGAAAATGATGGCTAATGGGTTGTATGCTGTTTTCCATAGATTTGGAGGCTGACTTCTGGGCCTACTTGGTTGACGATGACGCTGTCCTAAATTTTTTTGACGCATACGCAAGGCTTTGTCAACTTAGTCAACACAAAACAGTGACTGTTGGATGTCCATCCAACGGCCGCCGTGCTTCTTCAATCTCTGATCTTCCTGCTCCAACCGCCCAAACCAGTGTCGGCGGGACTGCCTGCTCCCTCCTCCCGTGGCTGGTTGTGCTGCCGCCAGGCCATCCCTCTGACCACCCACACATCCTGTTATTTTCTGGCGACGTCAGCCTCACTCCGCAGCCGACCAGTCAGAGCTCGTACTCCCCTCAACATGGGCATCCGTGGTGGTGGCTTCGCCGGCTCCGGGTGGTTCTCTTCCTGGGCCTCGCCCTCGTCCACCGCGTTTGTGCTCTCGACGCGGCGAGGTCAACATGGTCAACAAACAACAGCCATCGGAAGAGGCTGACAGTAGGGGCCCACACAGGGAAATGCCTCCTTATTATGCACAAAATAATGATTCCTCCACCTGATAGATGGGACCCACTGGAAGGGCCTCTATATTTCATGAAAAAAGCGTTCCCCCCGCTGTCAGCTCGGACCCACCAAAAGTGCCTCCTTATTACGCACAAAAAAATGAATACTCCCCCTGCTAGCTGGGACTCACCTTGGTGGGAGGCTGACTTGTGGGCCTACTAAGTTGACGGGGACGGAGGGCTTTGTCAACTTAGTCAATATGAACGATTCTAGCTCCAATGACTGTACGATGTCCATCCAACGGTCGTAGTGTTTCTTCAACCTCTAGTCTTCGTGCTCCAGCCGCCCAAAGTAGCGCCGGTCGTGCCGCATGCTCCCGCCTCCCGTGGCCGGCTGTGATGCCGCGGAGGCCTCACTGCCCCCTACTACTCCCACCGCTGGCCAGGCCATCCCTCTACTCACCCACACCCCCTGTTATTCTGCGGCGACGACAGCCTCACACCGCAGCCGAACCAGTGAACCCTCGTACTCCTCTTCGCGTGGGCATCCACTGCTGCGTCTTCCCCGGCTCCGCATCGTCCCCTTCCTAGGCCTCGCCGTCGTCCAGCGCTGTGGTGCTCTCGGCACGGCATGGTCAATGTGGTCAACGACCGACTTCCATCGGAAGAGTACTTTACGTGGAGAGGCTGACAACTGGGTCCATGGCAGCCACAAGGAAGTGCCTCCTTATTACGCACAAAATAATTATTCCTCCACCTGACAGCGGGGAACCACCAGACGGGCCACCGTATTTCACAAAAAAAATGATTCACCCCCTGACTGCTGGGACCCACCAGCTACATCTTCGCACACAAGGAAGTGCGCCCAGGCAACAAAAAAACGATTCGCCCCCCTGACTGTTGGGCACCACCAGCTACATCTTCACACGCAAGGAAGTGCCTGACAGTCGGGACCCACCTGGTCGAAGCGTATGTAGCGTTGTCATTCTGGTCGCGAACATGTACGTACATACTAGTGGATCTAGAGGCGCGCATGTGTCGTAGTAGAGGCTCGCACATAGCATGTACACATACGTTCATCGGCCAGTATGCAAGAAAGAAAATACGGCCACGTACGTACATACCGGCGGGTCTCGAATGCCTACTCGCGCATATATACGTACGGCCAGGGCTCGTGTACATGGCTGGGTCGGAACAGAGAAACAACGTTGTTGTCGTGTTCATGGGGAGCCAACCGACTGGGTCAGAACGGAATGTGTCGTCGTGTTAATCGGGAGGGCTTGGACGGAACAGGCGATGGAAACGAGGCCTGGCGTACCGCAGAACGGAGGAAACGGCCTTGTGTTCGACCGGCCACGTTCGAAATGGGATCCTGTTCATCGGGAGGGGTCTTGCATACCACAAAATGGAGGAAACGGACTTGTCCTGGACCTCCTACGGTCGAAACGGGGTCCTCTTGATCGGGAGGCGTGTGGCATACCGCAAAACGGACGAAACGGACTTGTGTTGGAGCGCTACGATCGAAACGGCGGTCCTGTTCATTGGGAGGGGTGTGGCGTATCGCAAAACGGGACTCCACGGGATACTGTTCATCTCCACCGTCGACCTCCTCCAGCCTCCACGGGCTATTGTTCATCCACCGTCGACCTCCTCCAGCATCCACCTGCGGCTGTTCATCCACGGGCTCCTGTTCATCCAGCGTCCACTACGCGCTACTCCACCAGCTACTGTTCAACCACCCCTCTCCACGGGCTCCTATTCAATCACCCCTCCACGGGCTACTATTCATCCACCCCTCCACCATCTACTATTAATCTAGCCCTCCACTAGGTCGTCCTGTTCATCCAGTCCTCCATGGGATCCTGTTCATCCAGCCCCAATCGGCTCGATCGATCGGGGTCCTACTCATCCAGAGGCAACGCCACGGGGTCCTATTCATCGACCCCCACCGCTCACTATTCATCCAACCCCCCACCCCCCATGCAACGCTCACTGTTCATCCAGAGGTAGCATCGATTGGCTTCAGTTAGCAGCAGTAGTGAAGGAATCGCTCGATCGGGTTCAGTAACACGTAGCCTACACTGCAATCGCTCGGGTTCAGTTAGAGCCCAACGCCTCGCTCGGGTTCAGTTAGAGCCAATGCCTCGCACACATGCGCGTACGTGTACGAGAGAAATGCACATCACTCGGCCCCCGACCACCCACCGTAACCGGGAACTCGCCGAAATTTTCCTTGCCCTCGCTTCTACCACGGTTTTTTCCATCATGGACGGCCCAGAGAATGTCATGCAGCTGCATCTCCGGCCCGCCCAGGACAAAAAGCCCATTTTCTGTCATGATTTTTTGTCATAGAAGTAGGAGCCCACCACATCTATGATGATACCGGGTTTTGTCACAATTATCGTCATAGAAGTGTCATAAGTATGACAAAAAAATTCGTTCAGCCCAAAATGTCACGGATGTGTCTTTTTTTGCAGTGGTAATTTCTTCACCCACCATAATTTATGCTATATTGAGAGAAGCCACTAGTGAAACCTATGGCCCCCGGTGTCGGTGTCAAAACCGGCGGATCTCGGGTAGGGGGTCCCGAACTGTGCGTCTAAGGCTAATGGTAACAGGAGGCGGGGGACACAATGTTTACCCAGGTTCGGGCCCTCTCGATGGAGGTAATACCCTACTTCCTGCTTGATTCATCTTGATGATATGAGTATTACAAGAGTTGATCCATGTAACGCCCCGGATGTAATTTGCCATAATTGTAACTCTGACTCTGCCGTTTCCGCCTTTAAGTTATGAGATTCATGGTTGGGTTTGTGTCTTCGTTTTGCATTTTGCTCATTTCATGCATTTCATATCATGTCATCATGTGCATCGCACTTGCACACGTGTTCGTCTCATGCATCCGAGCATTTTCCCCGTTGTCCGTTTTGCAATCCGACACTCCTACGTCCTCCAGCGTACCCCTTTTGTCTCTTTTCGTGAGCGGGTGTTAAACATTCTCATAATGGACCGAGATTTGCCAAGTGGCCTTGGTACACCACCGGTAGACCGCCTGTCAAATTTTGTGCCATTTGGAGTCCGTTTGATGCTCCAACGGTTAACCGCGGAACCGTAAAGGCCTTGTGTGTGTTGCAGCCCAACACCCCTCCAAAACGGCCCAATAAATCTTCCAAACCCCTTCCATGTCCTCCAACGTCAGATCACGATCGCGTGGGCTAAAACTACACCTCATTTGGACACTCCTACCTCCTCCTAGCTATAAATATGTGCTCCTCGTCCAATTTTGCGGTCCAAAAACCCTAGATCCACCCTCATCCGCCGCCGGACACGTCCGGTCCGTGCCGGACGGAATCGCCGCCGCGCCTGGACGAATCACGCCGTGCCACCCACCGCCGCTGCGGCCCACGGGAGCCCGCGCCAACCGTCGCCGCATGCGCGAGGCCCACGCCCGACCGCCGCCGCCTTCTCCCGCCGCCGACCGCGCTCCTCAGCCGCCTCCATCGCCGGCGCGCCACCGCCGAACGCCTCTGCCAAGCTGCCAAACGCCTCCGCCAGCACTGCCCTGCCGCCGAGCGCCTCCGCCAGTGCCGCCCCGTATGCCGCCGCCCGCGCCCGCACGCTCCGGCCACCGGCGACGCCCTCCCCAAGCTCCGGCCACCTCCACCTCTCCTCTCCGGCGAAGTACCCCGGCGAGAGCTCGCGCCCACCTCGGTTCGTGCGCCCGGGGTCAAACCCTAGATCTGGGTGAGGTGTTTTTCTAAGTCTTCATCTCTACAACATTTTCAGGCTCTGTTCAACGCATCATAATTTCCTGCATGTCGCTCTGTTTTGTGCGTATGATATATCAAAATGTTCGTCATGATGTGCTCTTCATTTGATTCCATTCCATTTTGACATGCTTATTTGAGTCCATCTTGATGCCAAAATCGTGGATGCAAGAGTACTATAAATTGTTAGGTGCTGATTCTTAGTAGATTATGAGGTTTTGTCATTTTTGCTACATTTCTTGTGTGCTGCATATGGGCATGGGCTCTACATGTGTTTTGATCTATGCCATGCCATCTTTACAGGGGTGCTTGCCATGTATTTTTGTGAGCTTTGTGGTGACTAGCACAAGCATGCAAAGTAGCCTTCGTGATATTGTTGATTTCAGGGACTTAGGATTTTGCTAAGTCCTTGCTCTGCTGTTATTTTTATGCCATGTATCCATGATACTACAGTGAGATCCATGCTTGTTTTGAGTTGCTTCAATAAGGATGATTTGGACATATGGTTATTCTCTATCCATGCATGTCCCTGTCTGCAATAATGGAGTGCCCTAGAATGACTTAATCATGCTCTACTTTTGCTATAAAATGTTCCTGACAGATTGTTTACATGTTAATGAATTTTGCCATGGTTGTTGTAGTTGATCCAAGCATGCTATAAACTTTTTCTTGCCATGGTTAGCCTTATGATCATGTCTTCTTGCTGGTAGTATGCTTATATTGTCATGCAATGCCTTGTGGTGAGCGAATCGAGCTCGCAAAGATGCCTTCATAATTCTGTTTATGCCATGCTCAATTTTCTGCTAAGTCTGAATCTGTTAACGAAACTTGCTATGTTTAAACGGGTGCCATATTATCTTCTGTGCCTTTTTGGCTCTTGGTCAGTAAGGGACTTTTGTTCTATGCATTTAGTAGCTTCATGTCATGCCTTTGTTTTCTATGATCTATTCCTTTAGCATGTTGTTAGATTGCTCTAAACTTTGCTTCCTGATGTTATTCCTGACATGTTAGTAATTTTCACCAAGTATGTGAAGCTGATATCTTTTGCACTTTTGTCATGCTTGTTTGAACCTTCTCTGGTGTGATTTAGCCGTAGCTCAGTGTTCATCTTTTGTCAAGCATCTTGATTAGATCACTGCCATGTGCTTTGTTGTTATGTTGGAGTGCAGTAGCTTAGTTTCTTGTTGCATTCTAGGTGGCATTGTGCTGTTAATCGCAGAATTGTGTCATTATTGTTTTGCTTGCCATTTGCAAACCGCGAATCCGATTCCGGTGATCTTTATATTGATTTCGACCGAAATCATCTCATCTTTCCAGCGGCACACTTGGTTTGCCAAGTTGATGCCTGGTTCAATCTTTTCCTTCCGGAACACGCATATGCATTGCATATCACATCTCGCATATCATGCCATGTTTTGCATCATGTTGCTTGCGCATTGCACCGTGGTTGATTGTTGTTTCCTTTGCTTGTGTTCTTGCTTTGGGTAGAGCCGGGAGACGAGTACGTAATCGAGGAACCCGTTGAGTACGCTAACGAGGATCAAGCTTTCGTCAACACTAAGAACTTTGCAGGCAAGATGACCATACGCTCGAAATCACTTCTATCTTTGCTTGCTAGTTGTTTCTCTCTATTGCTATGTCGCGATACCTACCACTTGCTATATCATGCCTCCCATATTTCCATGGCAAGCCTCTAACCCATCTTTCCTAGCAAACCGTTGTTTGGCTATGTTACCGCTTTGCTCAGCCCCTCTTATAGCGTTGCTAGTTGCAGGTGAAGTTGAAGTTTGTTCCATGTTGGAACATGAATATTTGTGGGGATATCATTATTATCTCTTATTTACTTTAATGAATCTATATACTTGGTAAAGGGTGGAAGGCTCGGCCTTATGCCTGGTGTTTTGTTCCACTCTTGCCGCCCTAGTTTTCGTCATACCGGTGTTATGTTCCTTGATTTTGCGTTCCTTATGCGGCTGGGTGTTATTGGAACCCCTTGACAGTTCGCCTTGAATAAAACTCCTCCAGCAAGGCCCAACCTTGGTTTTACCATTTGCCACCTAAGCCTTTTTCCCTTGGGTTCCGCAGACTCAAGGGTCATCTTTATTTTAAACCCCCGGCCTAGTGCTCCTCTGAGTGTTGGTCCAAACTAGAGCCCCTTGCAACGCCACCTCAGGGAAACTTGAGGGTTGGTTTTAGTTGTACGGATTTCTTATCCGGTGGGCCCTGAGAACGAGATATGTGCAGCTCCTATCGGGATTTGTCGGCACATTCGGGTGGCTTTGCTGGTCTTGTTTTACCATTGTCGAAATGTCTTGTAACCGGGATTCCGAGTCTGATCGGGTCTTCCTGGGAGAAGGAATATCCTTCGTTGACCATGAGAGCTTGTGATGGGCTAAGTTGGGACACCCCTGCAGGGTTTTGAACTTTTGAAAGCCGTGCCCACGGTTATGGGCAGATGGGAATATGTTAATATCCGGTTGTAGAGAAATTGAAACTTAAGTTAATTAAAATGAGTCAACTGCGTGTGTAGCCGTGATGGTCTCTTTTCGAAGGAGTCCGGGAAGAGAACACGGTCTCGTGTTATGTTTGAACGTAAGTAGCTTCGGATCACTTCTTGATCACTAATAGCTTCTCGACCGTGCTTTGCTTCTCTTCTCGCTCTCATTTGCGTAAGTTAGCCACCATATATGCTTAGTGCTTTGCTGCAGTTCCTCCTCACTACCCCCTTTCCTACCTTAAGCTTAAGTAGTTTTGATCGCGAGGGTGTGAGATTGTTGAGTCCCCGTGACTCACAGATACTTCCAAATAGATGCAGGTGCCGATGATGCTAGTGCAGGGGACGCTACCGAACTCAAGTGGGAGTTCGACGAGGATTTGGGTCGTTACTATGTTTCTTTTCCGGATGATCAGTGGAGGAGCCCAGTTGGGGCGATCGGGGATCTAGCATTTGGGGTTGTCTTTCTTTATTTTAGAATCCCGGTTACAAGACATTTCTTATCCGGTGTTCGGACCTTGATTGTATTCTGTATGATGTATCATATATTTATGTATTGTGTGAAGTGGCGATTGTAAGCCAACTCTTTATCCCTTTCTTATTCAGTACATGGGATGTGTAAAGATTACCCCTCTTGCGACATGCCTACCATGCGGTTATGCCTCTAAGTCATGCCCCAACACGTGGGAGATATAGCCGCATCGTGGGTGTTACAATCTACCACGAGATCGTAGAGGCTAAATCCTAGAACCTAGCCTATGATTATGATTGTTCTTGTCCTACGGACTAAACCCTCTGGTTTATATAGACACCGGAGGGGGCTAGGGTTACACAGAGTCGGTTACAGGCAAGGAGATCTACATATCCGAATCGCCAAGCTTGCCATCCACGCAAAGGAGAGTCCCACCCGGACACGGGACGAAGTCTTCAATCTTGTATCTTCATAGTCCAACAGTCCGGCCAAAGTATATAGTCCCGCTGTCCAAGGACCCCCTAATCCAGGACTCCCTCAGTAGCCTCTGAACCAGGCTTCAATGACGATTAGTCCGGCGCGCAGATTGTCTTCGGCATTGCAAGGCGGGTTCTTCTCCAAATCCAGAGTACCTGTTGTAGCGAGTAGTGTCTGGCTTCCCATTAATGTTGCACTCCTCGGCTTCTGTGCTTTAATAATGGCTATCTCCAGGTGTCGAGCTAATGCGAGAAGTCAGGGCATTTTTACATTTGCCACCCTGACCATGTAAGTAAATCGTCTATTTAAAGAGACGGGGATCCTCAGATCCAAACCACACCATCCTCCCATAGTGAGTATCCATCAGAGCGTGCCCAGAAAAAACCATCCCATCATGGCCGGCCATCGCAGCTTCTCCTCTCGCTCCCGTAGCACTAAGCCAGGCGATTGGGATTAGTGTTCTGTCCCCCACAGCCAATTGGTAGAGTTGCAGACCCAGGGGTTTCTCCCTCCTGCGTATATGGTCCCCGTCCGAGCCGGACTAGCCACTTATAATGGCGGGGAGCAAGCGGAGAGCTTTCTCCCTTACTTACTGAGGGGACTCGGATTTCCAATCCATCCGTTCCTCCGCAGGCTCCTGGAGTTCTATGGCCTCCAGCTGCATAACTTCACTCCTGCCTCCATATTACACATCTCCGGCTATGTCGCCTTTTGCGAGTTGTTTCCGGGCTGCGAAGCTTATTTTGAGCTATGGAAGAGGCTATTCTGCCTTGTACCCCGTACTCGGGAGGGGTCAATATATCAAGTGGGCGGAGCCGAAATATGGCGCATCGCTAGGACCGGATACCCGTCCGGTACTCCGAAGACTGGCCTTCGGAGTGGTTTTATATGGAGGATGTCCCCCTTCCGGACCCTATTCGGATGGGCCTTCCTGAGTTCGATAATGCCCCGTTGAAGAAACGCCATAGCTGGCGCCCCTGGAGCCCCCAGGAGGAAGATGACAGAGAGGTCCTTTACCTGATGGGCAGGATAAAAACACTGGCCAAATCAGGACTGACAATAGTCGAGGTTATGTCAATATGTATAATGCGGGGGGTGCAGCCACTTCAGTATCAGGGGAAACCCATGTGGCACTTCAATGGAGAAGACGATGCCACCCGATGCGGTCGTAAAGGTCCAGACTCCGCCGCTGCTCTAGCGAAAATATTGTCCGATTTGTTCAAAGGAGAAGAAGAGGAGTTCATCTGTATTAAGCCACAGGATGGATTCTCCATGTACAACCCCCCAAACTGGGTGAGCTGCTATCTTTTACTCCAGCCGTTCCTGCATTCTTCATCATAAATATTTACCTTGCTAATTCATACCAGGAACTGCAAAAGCTGTGAGGGAGGTCCACAGCCCATCTCCACAGCCAGAGGACCCTAACCGGGCCCTCGACCCCGGACTCGAATAAGATCCGGACGTATTTGTGGAGCTCATCGACAGGACGTTCTATCAGTTAAGCTGCGACGGTGCCTTGGTGGCCATTGTAGCCGATTATCCTGGCCTACTCCCTACATCGCATGTAAGTAAAAAAGGAGTCCCAACTTCTGAGAAGGATCCCTTCTTCGCACTTTACCCACCACACACGTATTGCGTCTTACAGGGAAGGCCATCAGGGCGCCGTGCCGAACCCGTGGTGACTCATCAACAAGGGGCACCGAAGCCGAGTAGGCTTAAAAGGAAGACGGTCATGACTGAGACACCGTCACAGAGGTATGAAAAAACCCTGCTCCATGGTTATCGTCTTTAAAATATAATAATGTCCATGGTTCCTGGCAGAAAAAACACTCGTCGGACCGTGTCCGGAGAGCCTGCCGGCCACGCCTCCACTAGCCGGACTCCAGAGCCAAACTTAGGGGCTGATGCTAACGCGGGGACAACGTCGGATATTCCTCCTACAGAGGATGCAGATAGACTGTCCGCTACGAATTCCGAAGTGGAGAATGCCATGAATCACAGGCGTCGCCGGGCCGTACTCCGCGACCCAAGTTTCTCCAAAGAGGCGTTCAATGCCTTCAACTCAGGAGATGCGTATATCCAAGCTGCTCAAGATGGCCTTGCCAGAGCCACAGACCAGTATGTAAAGGATATATGGGTAAGAAAATCTAATAATTGTATATCAGTAGCCCTTGAGACTTAAAACAGTTGGCACAACTGATTTAAGGATCATTGTATGCATAGGTTCTTACGAAGAAGAATACCCAGTTGTCTCAAGAGCTGGAGGATTGCAAAGCCCAGCTACGGGCCGCAGTTGCCGGAATGGAGGAGTCCAAGAAGGCCCCATCTAGTAATACTTGTCGTGATTGAAAAGAATGAAATGACATGTACCAGTTAGTATTCGGCATGCATGCAAATCTAACAATAGATTATGTATATAATCGCGGAGTGAATCCGGAGATTGTACAAGGGGATAAGCAACATGCTCAACAACAGCTAGAGGCTGGCGAGCGCATGCTTACGCGGGTTAGGCGGGAGAAAAACGATCTCCAGGATGCCAATACCCGGATGGGCGTTGAACTGAAAGATGTTCCGGCCCAGCTTGCTGACTCCGTGAAGGAGAATAAGAGGCTTCGACGCAGCATTTTTAGTAAGTGCTCGAACAAACTTTTATAAAGTTCGGCGAAGAAATGGGCTAACAGAGTTATGTCGGTAGGTATGCTGACAGGTCGTCCCGAAGAGGAGATGCCCTGATCTGCAGGCGATCTTCTACAAGATCTCTCACAACTGCACGAACAAGTTCGACAGGTGATGTAGTGCATTGCCCAGGCCTTGTGGCCATCCGCCTCCCTGCCAGGAGGCATGGGGGAGCTTGTAGAGATGCTCAAGGGAGCGCGGCGGCGCTTCCGATTATGGAAGATTCGGCCTGCCGACAAGGTGCAAGGGAAGCCTGGGCTATGGTGAACACGCGATACACCAAGGCTGACCCGAACCACATGGCCGAGGTCGGGCCTGTAGGGTCAGATGGGAAAGAGATCCCCATTAGTCTGGTATATGACCAGGTAGGTTTAGCCGCAAAGTATTCCCAACATGATTGTAGGCTAGACAGCGTGTTGGATGGTATAGAAGAAGAATTTAGTCAGTCTAAGTGATTGTGTACTTCAAATGACATATTTTGTCCCTAGCCGGATTATAAATCATTTGTCATGGCGGACCTTTTCGCTTCAACCTTTGGACCCGACAGTCCGGAGTGTATCCGAATACCCGCTCACACTACAAGAAATATGTCAACTAGTGACCTTCTGTCAGTGACCCTGGAAGAATTGGTCATAGATCTATGACCATTTGAGACCAATTGGTCAAAAGCTGTTCGGGGGGCTCCAAACCCTAAACTATATTGACCATTTTGGTTAGAAAGGTCGTAATTTCCTCACACGAAATGGTCATAAAACAGACAGCACTAGTCCACCGCCTTATTTCTAGCTGATCATGACCAATATAGATGGTCATAACCTTGTAAATTGTGGTGGATTGGTATGACTTGGCGCCACCTCATCAGTTTCGCATATGTGTCATGTCCATGTGTCAATTTTGGCCCTAGGTTGTGAAGCAACCTGTATTTTTGTCATTCCCAAAATTCCCAAAAAATCTCATAAATTCCTTTGACCATATCTTCGTAAAATATGTAAAAATCCTTCCTTGCCTAGTTCAAAAATAATTCAACAATATTCATTTTCCTATTCTGTTCACAACAGCACTTTATGAAGGAAGTGCTATTTATATATTCTTGATTGCACTCAAAATTTTTGGGCACTTTTTCCTATCCAAATCATTGCCTCATGACAAAATTTAGCTCCATTTTCCTAGCAAATCTTCCTTGGCAAATTTCCAAAGTTTTTGTCCACCTAGAAGCATTCTGAAGGAAGTATTTTTATATATCCAAATGCCATGAAATTTATACAATTCCTTCATATGCCCAAATTATCACCCTCCTCCGAATTGCAACTCATTTAAATCATCTATGTGATGCCAGGTTCAATTTATATTTTATGGCCAGATTGGCACGTTGCAAAGCAAGTGTTATCTAGACCCCTCCTATTACCCTCAAAAATTTTGGGCACTCTTCCATACCAAAATCATCGCCACATGATAATATTCAGCTCCATTTTCTTGGTAAATCTTTCTCGGGAAATTTCCAAAGTTTCTACCTCGAGAGAAGCTTTGTGAAGTAAGTACTAGCTAGGCTTACCCAAATGATTTGAAAATTTACAAGCGCATGACCATACCTATGTAACTTACCTACACCAAATTTGAGCTCATTTCATTCATCCAATTTCTCTCGCTAATTTTCCCAAGTTTCTCTCTAGAGAAGAGTATTGTGAAGGAAGTACCACTTTGGCATGCCCAAATGATATCAATTTTCAACAGTGCTTTCCTATGCCCAAATAACCATCCTCCACCAAATTTCAGCTCCATCCATTCATTATTTTGAGCCCAGCTTCAACATTCATATTTTGGTCCAGTGTGGTACTTTGCAAAGCAAGTACCACCTAGGATCCTCCTTTTGAGCTGAAAATTTGTGAAGGCATTCCTCTTAGTAGATGATCATCCTCAGCCAAAACTCACGCCCATTGGCCATGTGCATTTCCCGTAGCGCTAATCAAACACTTGGCTGCTAATTCATCTTTGAGCATAGGTCGGTCTCCTCGTGAGATTCTTCTATTGTAGTTTTCTTCCTAGCACCTACCTGGGGAGTTCCCAACCCACTAGACATGCCTAGGCCTCCCAGAACGCATGTCAATACCAAGGTCACGCGCTGACCACGCGGCGGGCATGCGAGTTTACGCGCTTTGGAGTTGGGGCTCTAGGCCACCATCCAAAACTCGACGTATCGCCACCAAACCATGTATTTATGCTTAAATAGATACTTATGTAACTATAAATGATTTTTGGGAAAAATAAAGAGCAAACAATAAGGTAGCTGCAGTTCAAATTTGACTCTCTTCCTACTGAATTAGCGAAAATTTGTCTTTTTCACTAGAGGTGGATCAAAACTTTTGAAACCCAACCATTTTGTCAATTGTGCATTAAATATGGCCTAGTATTTTATAAAATTGATTAGGTCCACTTTTGCAACAAATATATGATAGGTCCTTCACAAAAAAACTCATTTCAGGCACTCAAAAAATGGAAAATGATTTTTTCGTGCAAAGAAAATGATAACTTCCTTAGGAAACATTGTTTTTTATTCCAAGATGCACCCTTGTGCACAATATGAGCTTATTTGAATAAACTATGCCATGAATGTGGCCATAAGATTGATCATTTGGCTTGAAAGCCATGAATCTTCACGCATGATAGCTCATTTCTGAGAACACTTTTTAAAATAATTTTCGTATTACAAGTTTATTATTTTTCCTGGTAACTTGGTCACATATAATGACACAATGCGAAGGTTTTCCAAATTTTTGATTTTTTTTGAATTTTTTATGCCCGTCTCAAAATGTGGTCAAAACGGCGGGCTTGACCGTTCCTAGCTAGTGGTTGAATCTTGGAAAACTTTTGATGTTTCTCTGATTAAATAGATACCTATGTACCTAGAAATAATTTTTGGAAAAAACTGAAGAGAAACTATGAGGCAGCTGCAGTTCAAATTTGACCCGCTTCGTGCTGAATCGGCAGAAATTTGTCTTTTTCACAATAGGTGGATCAAAACTTTTGACACCCAACCATTTGGTAAATTGTGCATTAAATATGTCCTAGTATTTTAGAAAATTTATTTGGTACAATTTTGCAACAAATATTTGGTAGGTCCTTCACAAAAAAACTCATTTTGGGCACTCAAAAAATGGAAAATGATTTTTTCGTGCAAAGAAAATGATAACTTCCTTAGGCAACATTGTCTGTCATTCCAAGATGCACCCTTGTGCACAATATGAGATCATTTGAACAAACTATGCCATGAATGTGGCCATCAGATTGATCGTTTGGCTTGAAAGCCATGAATCTTCACATATGATAGCTAATTTCTGAGAACAATTTTTTTAAAACAATCACCGTATTTCAAGTTTATTATTTTTTCTGGTAACTTGGTCACATGTAATGACAGAATGCGAAGGTTTTACATTTTTTTGATTTTTATGCCCGTTTCAAAATGCGGTCAAAACGGCGGGCTTGATCATTCCTAGCTAGTGGTTGAATCTTGGAAAACTTTTGATGTTTCTCTGATTAAATAGATACTTATGTACCTATAAATGATTTTTGGAAAAAATAAAGAGCAAATTACGAGGCAGCTGCAGTTCAAATTTGACCCGCTTCCTCCTGAATCGACGAGAATTTGTCCTTTTCACGAGAGGTGGATCAAATATTTTGACACCCAAACATTTGGTCAATTGTGCATTAAAGATGGCCTGGTATTTTATAAAATTGATTTGGTCCAATTTTCCAACAATTATTTGGTAGGTCCTTCACAAAAAAAACTCATTTTGGGCACTCGGAAAATGGAAAATGAATTTTTCGTCTAAAGAATATGAAAACTTCCTTAGGAAAAATTGTTTGGAATTCCAAGATGCACCCTTATGCACAATATGAGATCATTTGAACAAACTATGCCATATATGTGGCCATAAGGTTGATCATTTGGCTTGAAAGCCGTGAATCTTCACGCATGATAGCTCATTTCTAAGAACACTTTTTAAAAATAATTGTCGTATTACAAGTTTATTATTTTTCCTGGAAACTTGGTCACATATGATGACACAATGCGAAGGTTTTCCAATTTTTTGATTTTTTTTTGAATTTTTTATGCCCGTTTCAAAATGCGGTCAAAACGGCGGGCTTGACTGTTCCTAGCTAGTGGTTGAATCTTGGAAAACTTTTGATGTTTCTCTGATTAAATAGATATTTATGTACCTAGAAATGATTTTTAGAAAAAAATAAAGAGCAAACTATGAGGCAGCTGCAGTTCAAATTTGACCAGCTTCCAACTGAATCGGCAGAAATTTGTCTTTTTCACCAGAGGTGGATCGAATCTTTTGACACCCAACCATTTGATCAATTGTGCATTAAATATGGCCTAATATTTTAGAAAATTAATTTGGTCCAAATTTGTAACAATTATATGATAGGTCCTTCACAAAAGAACTCATTTTGGACACTCGAAAAATGGAAAATGAATTTTTCGTTATTCGAGGGAATAACACTACTACTTACTAGGAAACTTAAAAACATTGTCATAAAAAGTGAAGAAAACTTACCACCCGGCGTCGTGGTGTTGCATTGGAGCTCACGCTGCAATGGAGCTTCGCTGGGTGCCGTGGTGCTGCGTTGGAGCTCTTGGCATGCCGTTGAGAGCTGGAATAGAGGTTCATGGGGATGTCATCGGTGTTGTGTTGAAGCTTTTTCATGCTCGGTGCTGTTGTGACATATTGATGTGATCAAATGATCACCAATGCGCAGATCGGGCATCTTCTAGATGGATGATTTCTAGACAAAATCATCTGACTGACACGTAGCGCCTATCGTTAATCGGTTACGACCAATCTCGATGGTCATAACATCATGAAAACATGTTCTTCGCTCTAATTGGTTTATAGGCATGTCACGCGGATCAAACATCAGAGACCGTCGGATACTGCCAAATCCAACGGCCCACACCCCTCTCCCTCTCACCCACCCACCGCGAGCTACCCTAAAAAACAAACAAAAAAACCCACCGCGAGGTCCTCTCTCCCCCCGTGCAGCGAACCCTACCCCCTCTTTCCCCTGCACACCACTCCTCCCTTCCAGATCGCAGCCGCCACCTCCTCCTTTCTAGATTGCCGCCTCCACATCCCTCCGACCGAGCTCCCCGCCGTCCATGGCTTCCCCCACGCCCTCCTCCTCTCTTCCATCCCCTTCCCTTATCGCAAGCCCTTCTCCCTTGCGAGCCCTCTCTCTCTCCCTCCCGCGACTCCTCTGCTCCACTCGATTCCGGTGAGTTGAGGCAGCTCTCGCCGGTGCGCAGCACACCCCGGGCTCCCCTCATGCAGCTCTTCCCCTTCCCGTCAGATCCGTCTCTCGCACCCTCTAGTGCAAGCCCGCAAACTCACCCATAGCTAGGGTTTCGGCCGCCACTTTAACTTCATCGGGATCTGCCACATGCGACGACGGTGAGGCCAGAGGTGGCCGAATCTAACACTGGTAAGCCCTTCCCCTCCTTCTTCGTGCAGCATCTCCTCACCTCACCTCGTCTCATGCTCCTTTTTGTATATATGCGTTCGCCGTGTTCCTGGTCTCCGGCTATGGTGAGGGGCGAGAGCATGCACAGGAGTTCACCTCCTCCGGGCGGGCGGGGTGGCCTCCTCCTCCGGGAGGTGGCTGGGAGCACTGGGCCTGGACCACGGACACCCCGAGCCACCGGACCCGGATCACGGATGTCGGCATCGTCTTCTCCGACTCAGACTAGGGCACCGCTACTCCCGTCTCCAGTCCCTTGCCATTCGAGCACGGACGCCACTGCTCCCGCCTCTAGTCCTGACAGATGATAGCCGACGCCCTCGTCTCCTCCGGCACTGGTTGTCTCTGTTTCCAGTGCCGATCTTGGCCTCGTGGGTGGTGGCCTTGTGGGTGAGTTCTTGGAGAATCATTACTTCCCGGTTTCCACTTATACACTGAATCTCTGAACTTGTTGTCCATGTTATAGTACGTGCTTGCTTGCACAGCTTTGTACTATCAAAATAGAGTATGTGCTTGCTTGCTGTCCATTCAACATGGGAATCGTGCGGGTTAGTTTGGTTTATTTGGTTCTGTTGTTGCTTTGGGATAGTTTGGTACGTGTGGGTTCAAATGGGTGCTTAATAGGAACGGATTGGATTGGTCTATGTTGAACAGAAAATCAAACTGGACTGGGGTGGTTTGGTTTGATGTCGTACAAACTAAAATGGTTTGAACCCGGGGGTTCAACCGGCACTGCCGCACCAATCGCAACCCACACGAACAAACTAATCCCAACGCTCAAGTGTTTCTTTGTGTTGAGAGTGGATGTGTTGACGCCCATGACGTGTTAGTACTGTAACCTGTAAGCTGTAAGATGTAACTGATGTAATCCTGACATAATGAAAATTGCTTTGAGGATTTGAGGGTTGCACATATGTCTGGATACCCGTATGGTCTGAACCCATGGGTTCAACCCATACGTTTTAAATGGTTTGGGGTGGTTGGCTGTGAAACACTCCCTGGGTTGGCTAGAGAAGGGTTGGCTAGGTTCTCTGTATCATGACTCTGTCTCTGATTTTCCAATTCATCGTCGCTGACGCCCCTGTATAGTAATAGGATTGGGCGGTGATGACTTTAATCAGGTAGATGTGGGAAATTTTGGGTATGTGTTGTGGATGCAGTCCAGCTGGTCTGTGTTAAGCTGGGACGATCCATCCATTTATAGCTTTTTATATTTTATTTCAGTAAAATGGAAGTACTAGCTTTAGTAGAATCAGGCTTTAGGTTTCTTCTTACTGGAGTTACCAATGGCTGACAGGTTTTGATATACTCAATCTTGCAATTTCTGTTACTGATTTTTAGATTGATCCACTGTTTTGGTTAGTGATTTGCATTACCCTCGGCGCTGCTCTGCTCTGTACATACATAATCTAGGACTCTTTATCAGGGGTACTCTTTGGTTGCTATTCTACAATTATTAGTTTCACAAAGACCGCTTGTAACTCCTCTGGAGGCACTGCGGTTTGCGGTATCTAGGATGGTTTGTCCTCACTGCATATGCTAATGTGATTTAATTTGACTTGTTAACAATGGTTGTCAAACAATCAAACACAAGCAAATTAAATGCTTTCTAGTATTCAGTATAGTGCTTGCTATGTAGTGTATAGTTTTGAATGGTTCAATTATACAGAGCTCTCCATGCCCAAGATGAGAAATTCTCGCTGTCAATCTGTTTGATGCCATCTTTTTCTTACCATCATATTATATGTGCCGCTCAACATTCAACCTGCTTTAATCTGTACTAGTATTCAGTTTGTACCTCATCTAGCACACTGCCTAAAATTGCCACTATTCTTTCAATGAAATTAGTAAAATTACCTTTTGATTCCTCTTTTTGCTTCATATTATGGTTGCTCTACTTCTAGTGTCTTACTAGCTTGTTCTGACTCATCGTGTTCCCAGTTGTAGTTGATTTTCCATGTGCCTAAGTATGTGGGTAGTAAACATGCAAGCAAACATTTAACTCAAACCCATCCATTGTATGTACCATACTATACTGAAGAAGTAATGTAGATGGATATATATGCAGTTTTTGAAACCATCCTCTAATCTGTGCTCATTTTTACAGTTTGGTGCTACAGTTTAAACCATCATCTAATATGTGCCTTATCTAGAAATTTTGGCATGAAATTAAATCTAGCTACTTGTTTACATTCGAAGTCCATATATATCATGCTGAAATCAATGAACATCATATATAGAGAACTAGTGCTAATTTATGTTCTGAACATGCATGGTTTGAAATGTCTAAATCAAAATCATCTTGTATTGTTTCGGGTTGATTTTGCTGTGCTGACTGCTCACAACAAATATATATCTTTCAGACTCGATACATAAAGGACTGCAAGAGATTATATGGTAGGATACTGGACAGTAACAGTGTCAAGTCCTCCATTCAAGCAAAGTCCAAGGATTGGTCTGAGATGGAGTACTTTGTCCTGCCTGTGCAATGTTCTTTCCAACATCTCAATTGTGTACTCTAATTACTGGAGTATTCTGTAGATTATTTTCAATTAAACTACTCCAGAGATGAGTCTTTTCCATTAAAGAGATCTAAATGGAACATTAGAATAAACTTGCCAGAGATTATTTAAATATTGCAGTAACTATTTGACACAAATATTGTCATGCATCAGTAGTAGCATTAGATGAAACTTTTATAGTAGGACTTGCTGTTACAGTGGGACTTATCTCTGTAATTTAGCCAAACTTCATGTCACCATGCGACTAATGTTTTTGCTCAGAATTCTTTTCTGTTTGTGTGGTGCTAAACTACCAATAGAAGATGAGATGTCTTGTTGAACATTGCCACAATTGCATTGTTGTATGTTATTTAGGGTTGTCCCAGTTGCATAAGACCTGGAGTAAGAACAGGTCCAGTACTAATTTTGTGTCTGTGTGCATGTACATGTGCACTTGGGTCTTCTATATACACACAATTCAGAGCATCTTTTACTGTGCATTTTGTTTCTTTGATCAGTACAGAATGCATTGCAAGTGTTGTTCATTATTTTTTTCCCTTTGTCTAAATATATCACAAAAAGTTCTGTATGGAGTAGTGATTGTCTAATGTCCTCTTAGGTTACCAAATGGATGAAGCGAAATCTTGTGTGACCCCGTAGCGCAGCAAGGGCATCCTACTAGTTAGTATGATAAGTATGTGTTAGGTTTGTCCAATCCATCAATGTCGATAAATGTGTTGTGGTCTATGAATGTGTATAGATTTTTTTAATTTTGTTCGCTGTTGCAACACTTGGATTATTTATTAATATAACCCAGCAGCGATGCTTCCATTTTAACACATGTACTAGTGTGCTAAAACTACTACTGTACCTGCTTCTTCTTAGCCTGAGTAGTACATCAGGCTTGTATTAACTTGTGTTAATTGTATTAAATTGTAGCCTAGTCACTGCAGTCATCTTGTGCTTTTATCTTATCTGTGATGTCATGTGCCTTTGAGTCTACTTATTGAAGACCTTATGCTCATATATCTTTTTAGTCCCTCTATTTCCATAAATGTGACGTTGTTTTGTTTCTAAATACTTGACACATAAAAGTTTGAGGGCATTATCCTAAACCCCTGCTATGATCTCTATGTTCTATTTTGTTTGTTTATACAAGTGTTTATGGGGTGCTAAATCTGATGGGAATGGCGTCAAGGATCAGAATATTCAATTTTTGTTTTACTTTAGTTCATGTTGAGTTCCATAACAAAACTGCTTGATGTTGTTGCCTGTGGAAATCTCCTTAGTGTTGTTAAAGCAGCCTTATTTAATCTTCTTCAGGTTTTCAAGGGGTTTTGTTTATGATAGCCATGGAGCAGGAAAAACCGACATGCTACTAAAGCTAAGATGGTACTGATTCTGATTCTCGTATCATTTCGTGAATGAAATTTGTGTCTTGTCAATTCTTGCTGGATGCTAGTCATGTTGTGTAGTATAGCTAATTCTTTACGTATCTTTGTAACATTCATGAGCTCTTTAGTCCTGCCAGGACAAGGTTTGATGGAAATTCATCGGAGCCTTTCATTGTTTCCTTGCTTGATGCAGCAGATTCGTACCTGCTATGTTTGTGCTTGCTTAGTTTAGCTATTGTATTTGTGATTTGTTATTTTGGGGTGAGATGTGGTCCGTGTCTAACTGTTGTGTCGAGATGCTTGTGCTTGGAGCCTTCTTGTATATTCTTTGTATCGCCTTCTTTGCAAGCTACCCGTTTTGTTTACCTTTTGTATAGTCCCAAAATGGTTTTCAGGTTTTATAGCAAAGCTGAAGCCTATTGTGTTCATATGTTTCACTGAGGAAAACTTCAAATCTTAGTCTGTAGAGAAAATGCTTTGTGTCACATGCTCAACACACTTTGAACTATATACCTGGTTCAGTTTTAGGGAAAAAATGGTTTAGTTTTGGAGAAAATGCTCCTGGTTCTTTAACACGCTTACTGAACTAATCAGCCTACCGACTAACTACCATCAGTATCCACCGAACGGTTGTGGAAATAACTTTTGCTGATAATCCTTTGTTTTAAACAAGTACTAATATTTTGGTAGGACAAGAAGTTTCAAATTCTTATGCTGGTTTATGTTCTCTTTTTAGGTTATGAGAAGATATGCTGCTGGAAAGATTCTCTTAGCAAACTGGAAGGGCTGCAACCAAATCCAATCGACAACATGGCAGTGGTCTCTGAATATCTAAGCTAGTGATCATCTTTTCAACGATTCCTTTTCCGTTTGGCCTTCTCGTAGGTAGTGTACATTAGTTGTCTCTTGGAGTTGTGATGGTAGTATATCTTTTTTGTTGCTTTGTTGTCGTTTGATATACATGGCATTCTTTTAGTTGTTTCTGTTTATGTATACATAATCTGATGAAGATGTACATATGATATATGATTGTACGGCGAAACAAATATTGCTTTGATAGCAAAAATAAAAAAACTCATCTATTTCTCTGTTGTCCAGTCCTATGAATTAGCGGGCTGAAAATATTGATGGGCTGGAAGAGGCTTTGGCCCAAACAATGTTGGACAAAGATGAAACAAAAAAGTCTTAAAAATAGAAAATGGACCGCAAAAAGGCTGAGGCCCAAAAAATGGAAAAGTCTTAGAAAACAAAAAAGGCCAAATTGTTGGGCTAGGCCCATTTAGCTAGAGAAAATTAACGGGGAAAACATAAAATGTGCTGAATTAATGGGCTTGGCCCATGTAAAACCCCCAATTGGACCAGGCTGATTCTAATCAACGACCTTCTCAATTGGTCGCAATTTTGCCACGTCAGCTTGCCACGTCGGATCCGACGTGGACTGGGCAGACAACTAGCGACCAAAACAGAAGATCATAGAACCAATGACCTTTTGTTTTGGTCGTAAAAGTCTACGACCTTCTCACAGAGAAGGTCGTTAATTTTAGTTTACGGCCGCCAGCTTTTGACCATCTGTTTTTGGTCACAAAAAGGTCGCAAATGAAAAACAATGACCTTTCAGTGACCAATAGTGATGGTCACAAGTTGACATATTTCTTGTAGTGTCAGTTATGTGAAAACCGGGGTACGCGTGGAAACCAGGCGTAGGGGTCATAAGTGCTTGAACAGACAAGTACCCAACTAGCTATGTTATATTACATGGATAGTAAGAAACATCTTCCAGGGAGAATAGTTCCGTTAAGGGTTCCATTCCTTGGGTACGCATGCATTAATGTGCATGTCCGAACTGCGAAAATAGACGCATGATATAAACATCCGGGGGCATGTATTGCAATAGGTAAAAAACATCTTTTGTTCATCGACCGAATATTCCCTTAAGAATGCTAGCTTTCGGCTTCACCCAGTCTGAGGTACACATCCGGCTGACCCGGCAGTAGCAATCGCAGAGGTGCTCCCCTTATGCCCTAGATGAACTAACGGGAATGTAGGGCATAAACACAGGAGCCAGGCAACCCAGCTTGGCCAAAACTTAAGTCGTATTGATGCATATAATGGCGAAAAAAGGTACATATGGAGAAGCGACGCATATGTAGTGGGCATAAAGCCCGGGAGATAATTATATTAAGCTTCTATATAAGAAGGCCCCAGGTATAATGAGCACACATGGCACGTCAAGATTGTGTAGTCAAGACACACTTTAAGCTTTGAAGGCCATGAAAAAGAGTAAGAAAGAAAGAAATACAGAAAGCGGATATATATATATATATAAGGGCAGAGGTAAGGAGACGAACACAGAGTCCGGCACTAGGCGTAGAATCGTCGGAGTCTAGCCGCGTTCCAGGGGTTTGGCTTGAGTCGATTGTCCGATGCATCACGCAGATGGTACACTCCACCGGTGAGAACTTTATCGATGATGAAGGGACCCTCCCACTTGGGCTTGAGCTTGTCCTTTCTCTTCTCCGGTAGGCGTAGAATGAGTTTGCCAACGTTATAAGTTTTGGCCCGTACTTCTTTGTTTTGATGCCTTCGAGCCTGTTGCTGATAGAATGCGGAGCGGGCTTTTGCAACGTCACGCTCCTCCTTCAGGGCATCTAAACTGTCCTGCCGATCAAGCCCGGCTTCTTTCTCTTTATACATGCGCACTCGAGGTGAGTCATGAATGATGTCGTAGGGCAGTACCGCCTCTGTGCCATACACCATAAAAAACGGTGTGTATCTGGTCGTGCGATTCGGCATGGTCCGCAGCCCCCATAGTACGGAGTCGAGCTCCTCAACCCAGTGTGTATCTGATTCCTTAAAGGATCGCACTAGTCTGGGGTTGATGCCGCTCATAATAAGATCATTTGCTCGTTCGACTTGACCGTTTGTTTGGGGGTGATAGACGGAGGCATAATCGAGCTTAATGCCCATGTTGCAGCACCAAGTTTTTACCTCATCAGCTGTGAAGTTCGAGCCATTATCGGTGATGATGCTGTGGGGGACACCGTAACGGTGTACGACCCCGGATATGAAGTCTATCACTGGTCCGGACTCAGCCGTTTAACTCGTTTGGCTTCTATCCATTTGGTGAATTTATCCACCATGACCAACAGGTATTTATTCTTATGGCTTCCACCTTTAAGGGGTCCAACCATATCAAGCCCCCAGACTGCAAAGGGTCAAGTTATGGGGATTGTTTGAAGAGCGGTAGGTGGCATATGGCTTTGATTTGTAAAAAGCTGGCAACCGACGCAATGTTGGACGAGGTCCTGTGCGTCTGCTCGGGCTGTTGGCCAGTAGAAACCTGTATGGAAGGCCTTGCTTACAAGGGCCCGAGCTGCGGCGTGGTGGCTGCCGAGCCTAGCATGAATTGCTGCCAAAAGTTGTCGTCCTTCCTCTTCGGAGATGCACCTTTGAAGTACTCCGGTAGCGCTTTTCTTATAAAGCTCTCCCTTGTGGACCTTGTAGGCTTTAGACCGCCGGACAATGCAGCATGCCTCATTTTGGTCCTCGGAGAGTTCTTGCCTATTTAGGTAAGCCAAGAAGGGTTCTGTCCACGGGGCGATGACAGCCATAATCACGTGGGACGAAGGTGTTATTTCGGTGGCGGAGCCTCCGATTATGTCAGAGTGTTCGGGGTCTGGTGTTGTGGTCGGATCCGGACTGTTGTTGCCGGTCTCCCCTTCCCACACCACGGATGGCTTGAACAGCCTTTCCAAGAAGATATTAGGTGGGATAGGGTCACGCTTAGCACCAATGTGGGCGAGGATATCCGCCGCCTAATTGTTTTCTCTGACCACATGGTGGAATTTGAGCCCCTCGAACTGAGCTGACATTTTGAGGACGACATTGTGGTAAGCCACCATTTTTGGGTCCTTGGTGTCAAAGTCTCCATTTATTTGAGATATTGCGAGGTTCGAATCCCCCCGCACCTCTAGGCGTTGAATGCCCATGGAGACTGCCATCCGAAGACCATGCAATAGAGCCTCATATTCGGCTGCATTGTTGGAGTCTGTGTATAATATTTGGAGTACGTACTGGATTGTATCTCCGGTGGGGGATGTCAAGACGACGCCTGCCCCCAGACCAGCCGGCATCTTAGAGCCGTCAAAGTGCATGATCCAATTGGAGTACGCGCCGTACTATTTAGGGAGTTCAGCTTCTGTCCATTCGGCGACGAAGTCAGCCAGTACTTGCGACTTAATGGCTCGCCGTGGTTTGTATGTTATATCGAACGGGAGGAGCTCGGTAGCCCATTTAGCAATTCGGCCTGTGGCATCGCGGTTATTTATTATGTCGTTGAGTGGTACTTCGGAGGCCACCGTGATTGGACACTCTTGAAAGTAGTGTCGTAGTTTCCGGGATGCCATGAAGACCGCATATGCTATCTTTTGATAATGTGGGTACCGTGATTTGCATGGAGTGAGGACAGTTGATACGTCTCCAACGTATCTATAATTTTTGAATGTTCCATGCTATTATATTATCTGTTTTGGATGTTTATGGGCTTTATTATACACATTTATATTATTTTTGGGACTAACCTATTAACCCAGAGCCCAGTGCCAGTTTCTGTTTTTTCCTTCTTTCAGAGTATCGCAGAAAAGGAAAATCAAACGGAGTCCAATTGACCTAAAACTTCACGGAACTTATTTTTGGAACGGAAGCAATCTAGAAGACTTGGGGTGTACGTAAGGGGAGCAACGAGGAAGGCACGAGGCAGGGGGCGCGCCCACCCCCCTTGGCGCTCCCTCCACCCTCGTGGGCCCCTCGTGGCCCCCTGGCATATTTCTTCCTCCTATATATACCAATATACCCTAAAACCATTGGGGAGCAGAATAGATCGGGAGTTCCGCCGCCAGAAGCCTCTGTAGCCACCGAAAACCAATCTAGACCCGTTCTGGCACCCTGCCGGAGGGGGAAACCCTCGCCGGTGGCCATCTTCACCATCCCGGCACTCTCCATGACGAGGAGGGAGTAGTTCTCCCTCGGGGCTGAGGGTATGTACCAGTAGCTATGTGTTTGATCTCTCTCGTGTTCTTGAGGTGGTACGATCTTGATGTATCGTGGGCTTTGCTATTATAGTTGGATCTTATGATGTTTCTCCCCTCCACTCTCTTGTAATGGATTGAGTTTTCCCTTTGAAGTTATCTTATCGGGTTGAGTCTTTAAGGATTTGAGAACACTTGATGTATGTCTTGCGTGGGATAACCATGGTGACAATGGGTTATTCTATTGATTCACTTGATGTATGTTTTGGTGATCAACTTGCGGTTTCCGCCCATGAACCTATGCATAGGGGTTGGCACACGTTTTCGTCTTGACTCTCCGGTAGAATCTTTGGGGCACTCTTTGAAGTACTTTGTGTTGGTTTGAATAGATGAATCTGAGATTGTGTGATGCATATCATGTAATCATACCCCACGAATACTTGAGGTGACAATGGGGTATCTAGGTGACATTAGGGTTTTGGTTGTTTTGTGTCTTAAGGTGTTATTCTAGTACGAACTCTATGATAGATTGAACAGAAATAATAGCTTCATGTTATTTTACTACGGACTCTTGAATAGATTGATCAGAAAGGATAACTTTGAGGTGGTTTCATACCCTACCATAATCTCTTTGTTTGTTCTCCGCTATTGGTGAATTTGGAGTGACTCTTTGTTGCATGTTGAGGGATAGTTATGTGATCCAATTATGTTATTATTGTTGAGAGAACTTGCACTAGTGAAAGTATGAACCCTTGGCCTTGTTTCCTAGCATTGCAATACCGTTTGTGCTCACTTTTATCATTAGTTACCTTGCTGTTTTTATATTTTCAGATCACAAAAACATATATCTACCATCCATATTGCACTTGTATCACCATCTCTTTGCCAAACTAGTGCACCTATACAATTTACCATTGTATTGGGTGTGTTAGGGACACAAGAGACTCTCTGTTATTTGCTTGCAGGGTTGTTTGAGAGAGACCATCTTCATCCTATGCCTCCCACGGATTGATAAACCTTAGGTCATCCACTTGAGGGAAATTTGCTAATGTCCTACAAACCTCTGCACTTGGAGGCCCAACAATGTCTACAAGAAGAAGGTTGTGTAGTAGACATCAAGCTCTTTTCTGGCGCCATTGCTGGGGAGGCAAGGAAAGCGGCACTAACACCCCGTCAACTAAGCTCTTTTCTGGCGCCGTTGCCGGGGAATTTAGCGCTTGAAGGTATATCTTTAGATCTTGCAATCAAATCTTTTTGTTTCTTGTTTTAGCACTAGTTTAGTTCATAAAAGAAAACTATAAAAAATATGGAATTGAGTTTGCCTCATACGCTTCATCTTTTTAACATCTTTCGTCAGTATGATGGACAGGAAAATTGTGCCAAAGTGTTAGAAGAAGAATGCATTAAAATGTTTGGCACTAAATATTTGAATGATGAGCATGATTGCAATATTTTTAGTATGAATTCCTTGAATATCCGTGATGCTAATGATATGCAAAGCCACAAGCATGGGGAAGCTATGTTTGATGAAGATGATATTTTTTGTCCCCCATGCTTTGATGAGAAAATTTATTATGATGAAAGCATGCCACCTATTTATGATGATTATATTGATGAAAGTGGATTTGGAGAGGTCATGACTTTATTTTGTGATAAATCCACTATTTTGGAAGAGGTTCCAATTGATTATGAGAACAAAAATGCTATCTATGATGATTATTGGGATGATACTTATGCTATAAAAAGTAGTGATGATTATATTAAAACATGTCATGGTTATGATTACCCTTTTCTTTAATATTACTCTTTTAATGTGGAAACAATTTATAGTATTCGAGTCTCTTATGATACTCCCACTATTCCGAATGAGAAGAAATTTGCTTATGTGGAGAGTAATACATTTTATATGCTTGTAGATCATGAAAAGAATGCTTTATGTGATAGTTATATTGTTGAATTCATTCATGATGCTACTGAAAATTATTACGAGGGAGGAACATATGCTAGTAAGAATTGCAATAATATCAAGTTTCCTCTCTACATGTTGAAAATCTTGAAGATATGCTTGTTTTGCCTTCCTATGCTAGTTGATTATTGTTCCCATAAGTTGTTTTCTCACAAAATCCCTATGCATAGGAAGTGGGTTAGACTTAAATGTGCTAGTCATATTCTTCATGATGCTCTCTTTATGTTTCAATTCTTATCCTTTATGTGAGCATCATTGAAATCATCATGCCTAGCTAGGGGCGTTAAACGATAGCGCTTGTTGGGAGGCAACCCAATTTTATTTTTGTTCCTGTTTAGTAATAAATAAATCATCTATCCTCTGTTATGATTGTGTTTTTTATGTTTTAATTAGTGTTTGTACCAAGTAAAGCCATTAGGATCTTCTTGGGTGATTGTTATTTGATCTTGCTATAAAAAACAGAAAGTATGCGCTCACGAGAATAATTTTCATTTCTTACCAGAGAGCGATAAAATTCCAATTCCACTTGCAATAGATTAATAAACAAATTGCCTAGGACTTCCTAATTTCTCAGGATTTTTGGAGTTACATAAGTATTCGAAACCTACAGATTAATACAGACTGTTCTGTTTTTGACAGATTCTGTTTTCTATGTGTTGTTTGCTTATTTTGATGAATCTATGAGTAGTATCGGAGGGTATGAACCATAGATAAGTTATAATACAGTATATATTACACCAATATGAATTTATAATGAGTTCACAACAGTACATAAGTGGTGATTTATTTTCTTATACTAACGAAGCTTAAGAGTTTTCTGTTAAGTTTTGTGTTGTGAAGTTTTCAAGTTTTTGGTAAAGATTCGATGGACTATAGAATAAGGAGTGGCAAGAGCCTAAGCTCGGGGATGCCCAAGGCACCCCAAGGTAATATTCAAGGACAACCAAAAGCCTAAACTTGGGGATGCCTCGGAAGGCATCCCCTCTTTCGTCTTCGTTCATCGGTAACTTTACTTGGAGCTATATTTTTATTCACCACATGATATGTGCTTTGCTTGGAGCGTCATTTCATTTTATTTTGTTTTGCTTGCTGTTTGAATAAAATACCAAGATCTGAAATTCTTAAATGTTATAGAGTCTTCATATAGTTGCATAATTATTCGACTACTCATTGATCATCCCTTATATCTTTTGGAGTAGTTTGTCATTTGCTCTAGTGCTTCACTTATATCCTTTTAGAGCACGGTGGTGGTTTTATTTTATAGAAATAAATGAACTCTCATGCTTCACTTATATCATTTTGAGAGTCTCTAAACAGCATGGTAGTTTGCTTTGGTTATGAATTTAGTCCTAATATGATGGGCATCCAAGAGGGATATAATAAAAACTTTCATATAAAGTGCATTGAATACTATGAGAAGTTTGAAACTTGATGATTGTTTTGAGATATGAAGATGGTGATATTAGAGTCATGCTAGTTGAGTAGTTGTGAATTTGAGAAATACTTGTGTTAAAGTTTGTGATTCTCGTAGCATGCGCGTATGGTGAACCGTTATGTGATGAAGTCGGAGCATGATTTATTTATTGATTGTCTTCCTTATGAGTGGCGGTCGGGGACGAGCGGTTGTCTTTTCCTACCAATCTGTCCCCCTAGGAGCATGCGCGTAATACTTTGTTTCGATAACTAATAAATGTTTGCAATAAGTATGTGAGTTCTTTATGACTAATGTTGAGTCCATGGATTATACGCACTCTCACCCTTCCACCATTGCTAGCCTCTCTAATACCGCGCACCTTTCGCCGGTATCATACACCCACCATATACCTTCCTCAAAACATCCACCATACCTACCTATTATGGCAATTCCATAGCCATTCCGAGATATATTGCCATGCAACTTTCCACCGTTTCGTTTACTATGACACGCTCCATCATTGTCATATTGCTTTGCATGATCATGTAGTTGACATCGTATATGTGCCAAAGCCACCGTTCATAATTCTTCCATACATGTCACTCTTGATTCATTGCACATCCCGGTACACCGCCGGAGGCATTCATATAGAGTCATATCTTGTTCTAGTATCGAGTTGTAATCATTGAGTTGTAAATAAATAGAGGTGTGATGATCATCATTAATAGAGCATTGTCCCAAAGAAAGAAAGAAAGGGGCCAAAAAAAGAAAAAGAAAGGCCAAATAAAAAAGTAAAGGCCAAATAAAAAAAGAAAGGCCAAATAATAAAAAATAAAATAAAAGGGACAATGCTACTATCCTTTTTTCCACACTTGTGCTTCAAAGTAGCACCATGATCTTCATGATAGAGAGTCTCTTGTTTTGTCACTTTCATATACTAGTGGGAAATTTTCATTATAGAACTTGGATTGTATATTCCAACAATGGGCCTCCTCAAGTGCCCTAGGTCTTCGTGAGCAAGCAAGTTGGATGCACACCCACTAGTTTCTTTTGTTGAGCTTTCATATACTTATAGCTCTAGTGCATCCGTTGCATGGCAATCCCTACTCACTCACATTGATATCTATTGATGGGCATCTCCATAGCATGTTGATACGCCTAGTTGATGTGAGACTATCTTCTCCTTTTTGTCTTCGCCACAACCACCATTCTATTCCACCTATAGTGCTATGTCCATGGTTCATGCTCATGTATTGCGTGAAGATTGAAAAAGTTTGAGAACACCAAAAGTATGAAACAATTGCTTGGCTTGTCATCGGGGTTGTGCATGATTTAAATACGTTGTGTGGTGAAGATGGAGCATAGCCAGACTATATGATTTTGTAGGGATAACTTTCTTTGGCCATGTTATTTTGAGAAGACATAATTGCTTTGTTAGTATGCTTGAAGTATTATCAATTTTATGTAAATATAAACTTCTATCTTGAATCTTATGGATCTGGATATTCTTGCCACAATAAAGAGAATTACATGGATAAATATGTTAGGTAGCATTCCACATCAAAAATTCTGTTTTTATCATTTACCTACTCGAGGACGAGCATGAATTAAGCTTGGGGATGCTGATACGTCTCCAACGTATCTATAATTTTTGATTGTTCCATGCTATTATATTATCTGTTTTGGATGTTTATGGGCTTTATTATACACTTTTATATTATTTTTGGGACTAACCTATTAACCCAGAGCCCAGTGCCAGTTTATGTTTTTTTCCTTGTTTTAGAGTATCGCGGAAAAGGAAAATCAAACGGAGTCCAATTGACCTAAAACTTCACGGAACTTACTTTTTGAACGGAAGCAATCCAGAAGACTTGGGTGTACATAAGGGAAGCAACGAGGAAGGCACGAGGCAGGGGGGCGCGCCCACCCCCCTGGGCGCGCCCTCCACCCTCGTGGGCCCCTCGTGGCCCACCTGACGTATTTCTTCCTCCTATATATACCAATATACCCTAAAACCATCGGGGAGTAGAATAGATCGGGAGTTCCGCCGCCAGAAGCCTCCGTAGCCACCGAAAACCAATCTAGACCCATTCTGGCACCCTGCCGGAGGGGGGAATCCTCACAGGTGGCCATCTTCACCATCCTGGTGCTCTCCATGACGAGGAGGGAGAAGTTCTCCCTCGGGGCTGAGGGTATGTACCAGTAGCTATGTGTTTGATCTCTCTCTCTCTCTCTCTCTCTCTCTCGCTCGCTCTCTCGTGTTCTTGAGGTGGTACGATCTTGATGTATCGCGAGCTTTGCTATTATAGTTGGATCTTATGATGTTTCTC
Source organism: Triticum dicoccoides (assembly GCF_002162155.2). Classification (NCBI taxonomy): domain Eukaryota; kingdom Viridiplantae; phylum Streptophyta; class Magnoliopsida; order Poales; family Poaceae; genus Triticum; species Triticum dicoccoides. The sequence goes on along the minus strand of NC_041384.1, from coordinate 157,420,422 downwards.
CCCCTCTACTCTCTTGTAATGGATTGAGTTTTCCCTTTGAAGTTATCTTATCGGATTGAGTATTTAAGGATTTGAGAACACTTGATGTATGTCTTGCGTGGGATAACTGTGGTGACAATGGGTTATTCTATTGATTCACTTGATGTATGTTTTGGTGATCAACTTGCGGGTTCCGCCCATGAAGCTATGCATAGGGGTTGGCACACGTTTTCGTCTTAACTCTCCGGTAGAAACTTTGGGGCACTCTTTGAAGTACTTTGTGTTGGTTTGAATAGATGAATCTGAGATTGTGTGATGAATATCGTATAATCATACCGACGGATACTTGAGGTGACAATGGAGTATCTATGTGACATTAGGGTTTTGGTTGATTTGTGTCTTAAGGTGTTATTGTAGTACGAACTCTATGATAGATTCAATGGAAAGAATAGCTTCATTTTATTTTACTATGGACTCTTGAATAGATTGATCAGAAAGGATAACTTTGAGGTGGTTTCGTACCCTACCATAATCTCTTCGTTTGTTCTCCACTATTAGTGACTTTGGAGTGACTCTTTGTTGCATGTTAAGGGATAGTTATGTGATCCAATTATGTTATTATTGTTGAGAGAACTTGCACTAGTGAAAGTATGAACCCTAGGCCTTGTTTCCTAGCATTGCAATACCGTTTGTGCTCACTTTTATCATTAGTTAGCTTTCTGTTTTTATATTTTCAGATTACAAAAACATATATCTACCATCCATATTGCACTTGTATCACCATCTCTTCGCCGAACTAGTCACCTATACAATTTACCATTGTATTGGGTGTGTTGGGGACACAAGAGACTCTCTGTTATTTGGTTGCAGGATTGTTTGAGAGAGACCATCTTCATCCTACGCCTCCCACGGATTTATAAACCTTAGGTCATCCACTTGAGGGAAATTTGCTACTGTCCTACAAACCTCTACACTTGGAGGCCCAACAATGTCTACAAGAAGAAGGTTGTGTACTAGGCATCAACAGTGGATACGTAATGTACCGGCTTTTGAAGCGGGAACTTATGTCCATCCGTCTCTCGTTCGACGACGAGCACTGCACTTACAACCTGGTGTGTTGCTGCTATATATAACAACATTGGTTCGCCGATTTTTGGCGCGGCTAAGATTGGGTTGCTGGCCAAGAGGGCTTTTATCTCTTCCAATCCGGTCGTGGTCGCGTCCGTCCACTTTAAGTGTTCGGTTCGTCCAAGAAGGCGATAAAGAGGTAGTGCCTTTTTTCCCAATCGGGAGATAAAGCGGCTTAAGGCAGCCACGCATCCAGTTAATTTCTGGATTTGCTTGAGCTCTGTTGGGGTAGCCAACTATGACAGAGCTTGGATTTTAGCCGGATTTGCTTCAATTCCTCTATTGGAAACGATGAAGCCCAAGAGCTTCCCGGCAGGCACGCCAAAAACGCATTTTTCCGGATTGAGCTTGATGTCATATGTTCGGAGATTGTCGAAGGTAAGCCTCAAGTCGTCTATTAAAGAATCGACGTGTCTAGTTTTGATGAACACATCGTCTACGTATGGCTCCACTGTTTTGCCGATTTGTGTTTTCAGGCATGTCTGAATCATGCGTTGATAGGTTGCACGGGCGTTTTTTTGCCCGAAAGGCATGGTGTTAAAATAGAAGGGGCTGTACGGAGTGATGAATACCGTTGCGGCTTGATCAGACTCCGCCATCTTGATTTGATGGTATCCGGAGTATGCGTCGAGGAAACACAATGAGTCGTGTGCTGCGGTAGCGTCGATAATTTGATCGATGAGGGGGAGGGGAAGGGATCCTTGGGGCAAGCCTTGTTAAGGTCCTTGAAATCGACACATAGGCGCGAGGATTTGTCCTTCTTTGGTACCATCACCAGGTTTGCTAGCCAGTCCGGATGTTTTATTTCTCTAATGAATCCGGCCTCGAGTAACTTGGCTAGCTCCTCTCCCATGTCTTGTCGCTTAGGTTCTGAAAAAGGCCGAAGAGTCTGCTTGACCGGCTTGTATCCCTTTAGTATGTTTAGGCTATGCTCGGCCAGCCTGCGTGGGATTCCTGGCATGTCTGAAGGATGCCAGGCCAAGATGTCCCAATTCTCGCACAAGAACTCCCGCAGTGCGGCGTCAATTATGGGGTTCAGCTGTGCCCCGATAGATGCTATTTTTGTAGGGTCCATTAGGTGGACCTGGAATTTGATTACTTCGTCCACTGGTTTGAAAGAGGTGGACTTGGGTCTTTTGTCGAGTATCACGTCGTCCCTGTCCACTGTGGAGCGCAGCGCAGTTAGTTCTTCGGCCGTGAGGGCTTCAGATAATGCCTCGAGGGCTAGTGCGGCGGTTTTATTTTCGGCGCGGAGTGCTACGTCTGGATCACTAGCTAGAGTGATGATTCCATTGGGGCCGGGCATCTTGAGCTTCATGTACCCATAATGGGGTATAGCTTGGAAGCTCGTGAATGCATCCCGCCCTAAAAGGGTGTGGTATCCGCTACTGAACGGGGCCACTTGGAATGTGATTTCTTCGGACCTATAATTCTCCGGTGTACCGAATACCACATCTAGTGTGATTTTTCCCGCACATCATGCCTCCCGACTAGGGATGATTCCTCTGAAGGTCGTGCTACTTTGCTCAATGCGGCTCTTGTCTATTTCCATTTTGCTAAGAGTCTCCTCATAGATGAGGTTTAATCCGCTGCCACCGTCCATGAGCACTTTAGTAAGCTGGAAGCCGTCCACAATTGGACTAAGGACCAAAGCGGCTAGTGCTCAGACTGTTCGGAATTGAGGTTCGTCACTGGCACTGAAGGTTATGGCCGTATCGTCCATGGATTTATTGTTGCAATGTGGCAGACTTCGGCGAGGCTGCGGAGTGCTCGCTTGCGCCTATTATTTGAGGCGAAAGTCTCAAAGACTGTCAATACTGTATTGTTATTTTCCACAGGATGGTGCTCTGTGATATTGTTGATGAGGAGATCCTCGCCGCTCTTGGCCACCTGCCGGAGTATCCAACATGCTCTAAGGTTGTGTGTTGGCATGGTATCCGGTGTACTATGAATTTTGCATGGCCCATTGAGCCATCCCTCCAATACGGTTCCACGCCCTGTAGTGGGCTTTGGTTTCTTTGGAATTGGATTGGGTGACTTGCGAGAGTGCACCCTTTTAGTTCAGACGGGGGGTTTAGTGAGAGCCGGAGGATCCCAAAATTTTGTTTGGGTTTTCCAGGCGCTTTCCATCGCATAGTACTTCTGTACTATGGCCGCCAAGTCAACGAAGTGTGCTATGTCACGGCGACTTACGGCGTTGAGGATTCCCCTGACCGTGCAATTTTTGCAAAAGAATGAATTTGCGTCTTCTTCGCGACAGTCCTTGACCTTGCTCATTACAAGGAGGAATCTGGCCCAATAGTGATGTACTGTCTCTTGGGGCTCTTGCCTAATGTGGGAAAGATCACTTATGTCTGGGTGGGTGGGTAGATTTAGGTCCAAGCCTTGACCCGATCTGAGAACCAGGGGCAGAGGAGTTTCCGAGCTTGGCAGTTCGGGCTCCGGGATGTTGCCCAATTTTTCTGGCCCGCTGTCCAATTTTGGGTTCGGAGCTTGGGCCGTGTCCTCCCGTAGACGGGTATCCAGCTCGGAGAGCTCGGGAATCCGGACATAGTTTGTCCACAAAAATAGAGGAAGAATCGCTGCATTGCTCCTCCACCACCGCTATCTGATGGGTGACTGGCGGAGAGTTAATCTCCCTCTGGTCGGGTTTAAGCCCGATCCGATCATAGTCCGTAGCGACTCCCAGGGCGGCGATGCGACCCAAGAGCTTGTTCAAGGAGGAGAGCTCCATTGGATCCATCTGCTCGGTGAATTCCGAGCCGACGTGGAGGCTGTTTTTTGATGACCCGAGAAGTCATTATCGGCGCGACAGCCGAATGGGTAGTCATGACGAAGCCGCCTAATCGGAGAGTTTGGCCTACAACCAGGGCTCCGCCAGAGGTGATGTTGTCCTTGACAACAAGGCGAGCCATCAAGCCTTACCATGATGGCACAGTGGAACTCTCAATGAAAGCACCAATGTCGGTGTCAAAACCGGCGGATCTCATGTAGGGGGGTCCCGAACTGTGCATCTAAGGCTAATGGTAACAGGAGGCGGGGGACACAATGTTTACCCAGGGCGGGCCCTCTCGATGGAGGTAATACCCTACTTCCTGCTTGATTGATCTTGATGATATGAGTATTACAAGAGTTGATCTATCACGATATCGTAGAGGCTAAATCCTAGAAGTTAGCCTATGATTATGATTGTTCTTGTCCTACGGACTAAACCCTCCAGTTTATATAGACACGGAGGGGGCTAGGGTTACACAGAGTCGGTTATGGGGAAGGAGATCTACATATCTGAATCGCCAAGCTTGCCTTCCATGCAAAGGAGAGTCCCACCCGAACACGGGACGAAGTCTTCAATCTTGTATCTTCATAGTCCAACAGTCCGGCCAAAGTATATAGTCCGGCTGTCTGAGGACCCCCTAATCCAGGATTCCCTCACTCGTATCTATCTTCCATCATATTACTTTCCTATCAATTTACTATATTTGCTTCCGTTTATTTTGCAGTCTTTACTTTCCAATCTATATCATAAAAATACCAAAAATATTTATCTTATTATCTCTATCAGATCTCACTTTTGCAAGTGGTCGTGAAGGGATTGACAACCCCTTTATCGCGTTGGTTGCAAGGTTCTTATTTGTTTGTGTAGGTACGAGGCGATTTGCGTGTAACCTCCTACTGGATTGATACCTTAGTTCTCAAAAACTGAGGGAAATACTTACGCTACTTTGCTGCATCACCCTTTTCTCTTCAAGGGAAAACCAATGCATGCTCAAGAGGTAGCAGCCAGCCCCCGGCAGGCACTTCGCGCACGCCGGTGGTGGTGGAGATCAGCCCGGATAGCAGCCCCCGATGCAGCCCCTAGCGTGCGTTCACCACTCACTCCCCATCGACGTGCGTTGGGGTACGATTCCTTGGTGCTGACCTTGTTGTGGTTGTAGGAGGAGGACGACAGCATGAGGATCCACTAAGGACCAGACCCAACACGCCGCCCACATCAACCACGCCGCCCTGAGGGGCGTCCCCGGCAAGGGCGCCAAGCACCAAGCCCATGCGCATGGAGGAGGAGGCGAACTTGGGCGGCTCCGTCCCTGTAACAAAAGTTGGCGGGGAGGGGAACACTTCTTCCCAGCCCGACACGGGTAAGCGAACGACTCTTCATCCCTATCTTTACTCCTTTTTCTCCCTCTGTGCTATAATCTTGACCTCATTCCATCCTTTCTTCTGGCCTTCAAGGCCCCCTCGATGGATCAGGATGATGTTGACCGCATCATCGAGGAGGTCGCCCAAGGATGCCATGACCAAAGCTGACAAGATTGCCGGCGAGGAGGCCACCAAAACTGCCACTGAGGGGGACGCCAAGGGGGCTGCTGGAGAGGCCGGCAAGGCTGCTATCGGAGGGGCCGGCGAGGCCGCCGTAGGGAGGCTGGCAAGGCTGCCGCCCAGGAGGAGGAGGTGGCCAACGACCAACCCCCTTCCCCTTCGGCCCCTGCCCTGGGCATGTACCTGAAAGTGGGCGATGGCCTGTTCGTTCACCTCCTAGGGGTAGCGGGCACCAGGGCACCGGCCGAGGGGGAGGTGTTTGACTACGAGGTGCTCGCCATCGCTGGCCTTCAAGTTGTTGACGAGCCGAGCCCTGGTGATGGCGGTTCCCAAGAGGAGCAGCTTCTCCGGGCCATGAACGCTAACTTCCAAAAGCTCCAGGCGCTCCACCGTGCGTGCTCCGACAAGGCGAAATCCAAGATGGCAGTGGTGGACAAAGCGGAAGCAGATTTCAAGGAGCCCGTCACTGAGACGCAAGCCTGGCTCCGTGACGCCCACCAGGAACTGAAGAAGATCCAAGGCGAGCTGGCCGAGCGCAAACAAGAGCTCCTCCTAAAGTAGGCTGACATCAAAAAGGCCCGAGAGCAGGCAAAGGAGCAGGCCGCCAAAGATGAGGCCGCTCGACAATAGCACCACGCTCTGCTGAACACCCAGGAGGAGTACCTTGCCGCCCGTGAGGAGGCGCTCGCCGCCACACTCCGTGGCAAGGATGAGGAGATTGAGAAGCTTGTCGCGCAGTGGACTCAGGGGCTGGATCAGAGGCACAGGGAGGCGCTCAATGCCCAAGCCCTGGTCCATGCCGGCAAGGTGAAGGAGCTGGAGGTGGAGCGGGATGCACTACAAAAAAAAAGACATATCTATGACATTTTGGGCCGAACAAAAAAAAATTCTGTCATACTTATGACACTTCTATGATGATAATTGTGACAAAACCCGGTATCATCATAGATGTGCTGGGCTCCTACTTCTATGACAAAAAATCATGACAGAAAATGGGATTTTCGTCCTGGGCGGGTCGGAGACGCAGCTGCATGACATTCTTTGGACATCCATGACGGGAAAAACCGTAGTAGAAGCGAGGGCGAGGAAAATATTGGGGTGTTCCCGGTTACGGTGGGTGGTCGGGGCCGAGCGATGCACGTTTCTCTCGTACACGTACGCACGTGTGTGCGAGGCGTTGGGCTCTAACTGAACCCGAGTGAGGCGTTGGGCTCTAACTGAACCCGAGCGATTGCACTGCAGGCTACGCGTTACTGAACCCGAGCGATCGATCGATGGCTGTTAAATGAACCCGATCGAGCGATTAATTCGCTACTGCTGCTAGCTGAAGCCGATCGATGCTGGCTCTGGATGAACAG
>NC_041384.1:157377708-157413522 GCF_002162155.2 Triticum dicoccoides | reverse complement strand
GAACAGTGAGCGGTGGGGGTGGATGAAAAGGACCCCGTGGCGTTGCCTCTGGATGAACAGGACCCCAATCGATCGAGCCGGTTGGGGTTGGATGAATAGGACCCCGTGGAGGGCTGGATGAACAGGACGACCCCGTGGAGGGCTAGATTAATAGTAGACGGTGGAGGGGTGGATGAACAGTAGCCCGTGGAGGGGTGGTTGAACAGAAGACCGTGGAGAGGGGTGGTTGAACAGTAGTCGGTGGAGTAGTGCACGGTGGAGGCTGGATGAACAGGAGCCCGTGGATGAACAGTCGCAGGTGGAGGCTAGAGGAGATCGACGGTGGATGAACAGTAACCCGTGGAGGCTGGAGGAGGTTGACGGTGGAGATGAACAGTATCCCGTGGAGTCCCGTTTTGCGGTACGCCACACCCCTCCCGATGAACAGGACCCCGTTTTAACCGTAGCGCTCCAACACAAGTCCGTTTCCTCCGTTTTGCGGTACGCCACACACCTCCCGATCAACAGGACCCCGTTTCGACCGTAGGAGGTCCAACACAAGTCTGTTTCCTCCGTTTTGTGGTACTCTAGACCCCTCCGATGAACAGGATCCTGTTTCGAACGTGGCCGGTCGAACACAAGGCCATTTCCTCCGTTGTGCGGTACGCAAGGCCTCGTTTTCATCGCCTGTTCCGTCCAAGCCCTCCTGATGAACACGATGATGCATTCGGTTCCGACCCAGCCGGTTGGCTCCCCGTGAACACGACGACAACGTTGTTTTTCCGTTCCGACCCAGCCATGTACACGAGCCCTGGCCGTATGTATGCGTGAGTAGGCGTTCAAGACCCCGCCCATATGTACGTACGTGGCCGTATTTTCTTTCTTGCACACTGGCCGCTGTATGTACGTGTACATGCTACGTTTGCGCCTCTACATCCACCAGTATCACTACAAGAAATATGTCAACTTGTGACCACCACTATTGGTCATTGAATGGTCACAAATTTCCATTTGTGACCTTTTTGTGACCAAAAACATAAGGTCAAAAGCTGGCCGTCATAAACTGACTATAGCGACCTTTCTTCTGGAATGGTCGAAGATGTTTACGACCAAAATACGTCTACTGTGGCGTTTTGGTCACTAGCAACCTCCCCAGGCCACGTAGGCATCCAGCGTGGCAATCTGACGTGGCACAAGATTCAGCCCGGTCCAATTCGGCATTTTACATGGGCCGAGCCCATTAATTCAGCCCATTTAATTTATTTTTTCCCTGTGCTTTGATTAGCTAAATAGGCCTGGCCCAACAATCAGGACTTTTTTTTTCTGAGATGCAGTCTTTTACAATCCATTTTTTTTGGGGCCTCAACCCTTTTAGAATCTGAAATTTATATTGCTCTTTTTAGAAACAAGTCCAACATAGTTTGGGCCATGGCCTTTTTAGAGCCCAAGTATTGAGTGCAATATAAATTCTGGACAGGGCCTTTCTACAATCCAATAGTGGGCCAAGCCCTCTTTTATTTACAGCCAATATTCTCAAATCAGTATAGTAATAGTACTTCTTTCCCACAGTAATAACACAAGTATAGAAAACTTTCTCACACAACTTTATCTCGCATAACATTAGACAGACCAACACATAACAATAACTTATCTCCTATGTTCACAAGTACATAACTTTTATCTCACACAACATTATACAGAACTGTATCTTGCATGTTCAAATCACATAAACTTTATCTAACAGGTTCCCCGCAACAAAAGATGATCACCATCATCTCCTAATCAAGATGCAAATAACCTGCACATTCAAAAAGAAAAAGCAATATGTCAAAGAGAGACAAACAAAAAATAGAACAAACAAAAAATAGAGACTTGCATCAAGTAGACCTGATGATGTACAGATAGTAACCAAACTAGAATCTACTTTGCCCGAGAGATAGCATCAAGCAGTTTTGATGCCATTTATGCATTATTTCTGAGACAAGCAGCAAAAAATACATAGGATGCCAAACAGCCGGCAGTAGCTAAGATCGGTTAGTTGTTGGCTACCACCGATGGCGAGAACTAAACGAGCAGGTTAGATTCATTGGGCTGGGTTGGATTGGATTGATGCTGACAAAGTGACAACAGGAAGGTAATGAGCACATACAACTAGCTCTATTATACCGGCATGCATGAGCACTTGTTAATATTTATATTCATCACAGCAACCTATAACCACCTACGCATACAAATCAGAAAGCACACATATATACTGAACAAAAGCAACGGCCATGAATAGATGACTTAACAGTTCATGTTTTTTAACAAAACAAGAGTGGACATCTCATAGTGAGTCTAATACAGCTACACTAAGCAGAGAACCACATCAAGACATGAAGAGTAAGCCATCACAGTATAGGAGGATTGGACTGCATACCTAGTCGTCCTTGAGGTAGAGGACCATCGTGGTACCCCTGCCGAGCTGCTCCCCAAATGTATCACGAGTGACGGTGAAGGAGCTACCGGCCTGGGACTCCCACACGTACTGCCCGTCGTTGTTGTGCTTCATGGTGACGACGACCCTCTCGGCAACAAGGTAGGCGGAGTAGAAGCCAACACCAAACTGCCCAATCATGGACACATCGGCACCGGCGGCGAGGGCCTCCATCGGCACCGTACTGATCTTGTCCAAGGCCTGCGAAAATCACACCGGCAAACACACCACGTCAGCCCAGGAACAAATCTCGCACGCCACGAATCAAACCGCGGGTCAACAGATCTGGCTCGGCAGAATCTAAAGCCTGGCGTAAAATGGCCAGTGTAATTAATGGCCAATGCTGCCAGTATTGAATGTACCACATCGCCAAGCATTATATAGTACTACTATGTAATTGATATGCAAAAGAAGATGCATCTCCCATGTTCAGCAATCAGGATCAACCATGAAGTTTCTACTACTCCTACATCATTTTAGCTAATCATTTAAGATGATCATTTAAGATGCTAATGTTTACTTGTCAAGTACAGTTATTGTTACTCTAAGATTTTAGCTAAGTAAATATAAAGATAAGAAGACACTTTGCCACCAATATTTTGTGACATCTGTAGAATTCATACCTCATAAACATGCATGAAATGTCTATCTCAAACAAGTATACATACTGATCATGTTTAATTAGGCCAGCAGCACAAAACAACCAATTATATTGCCTTATAAGAAGCTATTTGCATAAAGTAGAGAACTACAAAACAAGCTATTAACCATCCTACTGGTAGCAAGTACATAAACATAATCACTTAATAAGATAAGAAGCAGACATGAATCACATAACTATGTACAATTCAATATCCCAACTGAGAGTGAACATGTATTAAACATTTCCTGCATTTCAATACATGCATGACAGATTCACAGCATAACTATATATAGCTGTACAAACATGCATGAACAGGAAAGCAACCAAACTACAAGAACATATAAGGAAACAGAGGGAATCACTATAACCTATGGAGTGACAAGCACATATATGAACTCAAAGTAATGCCCAGCTCGCGCATATATGAGCCGTGCCGTTGAGTCCCGTAGCCACCAACTCGCGCCGCTCGCTGCCGCGGTCACCACCTTGGAAACACCCTTTCCCAAGTAGTCAGATCCACCATCCCTTAGTTCCAAAGCTTCATAAATACCTACAGAAGAGGGATGATTCAGACAAGATTAGTTCAACAAAAATAATAAAATAACATTCGGTAAATAATGATACAAATAAGAGTTTGGAACAGGATACATTTTGGTGAAGTGTCTGTCAGGGAGAAGTGATTCAGAGTTTCAAAGTGAAGTTATTTCTGAATACTAGTAGTGTAATTACTAATTAGCTAGCTAGATGTGTGCATGAAAGCTACTGTTCCTATTGGGTTGCAGCTTGTACTAGTTAGCTAGCTAGCTAAGGACTTGATAGTATTCTTTTTCCAGATAAAGAGCTGATGCTACTAGTCTAATCACACAGTTTTAACCAGATTAGAGCAAAGACAACACGCCAATGGCAGAACCAAGACCAAGTCTCGGCAATCCAATAGGAATCTCCGGAGCTCCATATATCGCCACACACACGGCCACGCACCACCTGGCCGCCCCCATCGCAAGTTTGCAGCACACCACCGCACCCGACATTGCAGCAAGCGCGCGCGCTCACGCACATAGCACCGGTGCAAGGTCATGGGGGGCACGCAGGTCATACCTGTGTGGGCATCGGTACTCGTCGCAGTAGAGCACGAGCTGGCGGTCAAACACAGTGAGCACGAGCTGGAGGTCAAACACAATGAGCACGAGCTGGCTGTGTGGGTATCAGCTTCCCCTGATGATGGAATTACGCAAGTCCAAAACTCAATCAAGAACTGTAATGGTATATGCAATGCAGCAAACAATAATGTTTTTTTCGTTCAGAAATTGAGATGTCCCTGTGACTCGATGGTGTCATGATTCTAAGCGTGGAATTGCAATTCTAAGCAGGCCTGGAGTATGATAGTGGTACACGAAAGTATGTAGAACAGCAAGAGTAAACCCTAGGAATTAGGGATTTTAGGAGTAAGCAATTGTGTTCATCGAGAGACCGTAGCGAGCAAGCATCAGAGGGCCCAAGTGAGACATGGCGTTGTCACGAGCTCAGTGGCAAGTATTGGAGGTGAGGGATAGGTAAGGAGAGGAAGAGGGTACCTTGAAGACCTCCATGTCCATGGCATCATCGAGCGCGGGGTTCTGTCCCAGCCGAGCGGCACCCAGGCCTCTCGTCGCGTGGAAGAGCGGCGTCGCAGGGCGCGGCTGTGTGTTGGTGGAAGACGGCGGAGGCGTCCACCACAAGCATCACCGTCGCCTCGCCGGCGCATCGCATGGAGATCATGGAGCGCCGGCACCTGACCTGCTCGATCTGGATGCCCCAACACCGAGGGAGATAGGGTGAGCAGAGGGTGGGGCAGATGGATCTAGGAACGCCAGGTACATGAACCACTCAGTGTTCTTGTTCAGATCCGGCGGGGGCATCGCCTGTACGTACCGGCGCGAGCGTGCTGCGGGGCGGTGGCTCCTCCCGTCCGGCTCGGCGTCGCGGGTATGGAGATAGGGCGAGGGGATAGGGGCGGCGGCGGCAAGGTCGCTGGTGATGGAGCACAGCGGCGGTTGTGGGTAGGGTTTGGGGTGGGGCAGAGAGAGCTGTGGGCATGGCGGATCTGACGGCGCCCGCCTCCTCGATCTAGGGGCCCTGCTGTGGGATAGAAGGTGAGGGGAGGTGGAGAGGATCGGGGGCAGAGGGCGGATGTCGCTGGTGGAGTGGAGGTAGGCGGTGGCGGGGGATGGGTGGGTGGGTGCAGCAGATGTGGAGGAGAGGAGAGGAGAGATCCTGGGGTGGGAAAGGAATGGATAGATTAGGTCACGGTTAGTCTGGGGTCGTGGGGTGGCTGGCTCGGGATGGTTGGATGGACGGGTGGATGGACGGATGTACGCCATGTCATCAATCCATGCCTTAGCTGATTCCACCAATAAGAATTAAGGTTATGTAAAAAAATATGTTGTTTTTTCTTATAGTTTTTATCCTCTTATTCAGGGCAAACATTCAACATATTAACCACTTAGGCCCCGTTTGATACCTCTATAGTTTCTACGTATTTAAAGAATGCTACGGTTTTTTCAAATACCATGGTTTTAAAGAATACTACGATTTTTAATACTTTGGTTTTTTAGTACTTTACTATCAAACACAACCTTATAGTTTATTAAAATGAATCAATATAGTGCACATGTGTGTATCTTGGGAAGACAAACAATGTTGATTTGGGGGGTTCCATTTTCTTTGCACAAAAAATTCATTTTTCATTTTCTGAGTGCACAAAAAGGGTTTTTTTGTGAAGAACCTAACAAATATTTTTTCCAAAATTGTACCAAATCATTTTTCTAAAATACTATGCCATATTTAATGCACAGTTGACCAAATGGTTTGGTGTCAAAATATTTGATCCACCTCTCGTGAAAAAAGACAAATTTCTGCCGATTCAGCAGGAAGCGGGTAAAATTTGAACTGCAGCTGCCTCGTAGTTTGCTTTTGCTTTTTTCCAAAAATCATTTATAGGTACATAAGTATCTATTTAATCAGAGAAACATCAAAAGTTTTCCAAGATTCAACCACTAGCTAGGAACGGTCAAGCCCCGCCGTTTTGACCGCATTTTGAAATGGGCATAAAAAATTCAAAAAAAAAATCAAAAAATTGGAAAACCTTCGCATTGTGTCATGATATGTGACCAAGTTTCCACGAAAAATAATAGACTTGTAATACGGCAATTATTTTAAAAAAGTGTTCTCAAAAATGAGCTATGATGCGTGAAGATTCATGGCTTTCAAGCTAAATGATCAATCTTATGGCCACATTCATGGCATAGTTTATTCAAATAATCTCATATTGTGCACAATGGTGCATCTTCGATTTCTAAACAATGTTTCCTAAGGGAGTTTTCATTTTCTTTGCACGGAAAATTCATTTTCCATTTTTTGAGTGCTCGAAAAGAGGGTTTTTTTTGTGAAGGAACTACCATATATTTATTGCAAAATTGGACCTAATCAATTTTATAAAATACTAGGACATATTTAATGCACAATTGACCAAGTGGTTGGGTGTAAAAAGTTTTGATCCACCTCTCGTGAAAAAGACAAATTTCTGCTGATTCAGTAGGAAGCGGGTAAAATTTCAACTATAGCTGCCTCGTAGTTTGCTTATTATTTTTTTCAAAAATCATTTCTAGGTACATGAGTATCTATTTAATCATAGAAACACCAAAAAAAATTCCAAGATTCAACCACTAGCTAGGAACGGTCATTCCCTCCGTTTTGACCGCATTTTGAAATGGGCATAAAAACTTCAAAAAAAAATAAAAAATTGGAAAACCTTCGGATTGTGTCATCATATGTGACCAAGTTTCAGGAAAAATAATAAACTTTTAATACAGAAATTATTTTAAAAAAGTGTTCTAAAAAATGAGCTATCATGCGTGAAGATTCATGGCTTTCAAGCCAAATGATTAATCTTATGGCCACATTCATGGCATAGTTTGCTCAAATGGTCTCATATTGTGCACAAGGGTGCATCTTGGAATTCCAAACAATGTTGCCTAAGGGAGTTTTCATTTTCTTTGCACGGAAAATTCATTTTCCATTTTCTGAGTGCCTGAAACGAGTTTTTTTTTTGTGATGGACCTACCATATATTTGTTGCAAAATTGGACCAAATCAATTTTCTAAAATACTAGGCCATATTTAATGCACAATTGACAAAATGGTTGGGTGTCAAATGTTTTGATCCACCTCTGGTGAAAAAGACAAATTCCCGCCGATTCAGTAGGAAGCGGGTCAAATTTGAACTACAGCTGCCTCATAGTTTGCTATTTATTTTTTCCAAAAATCATTTCTAGTTACATAAGTACCTATTTAATCATAGAAACACCAAAAAAATTCCAAGATTCAACCACTAGCTAGGAACGGTCATTCCCGCCGTTTTGACCGCATTTTGAAACGGGCATAAAAAATTCAAAAAAATCAAAAAATTGGGAAACCTTCGCATTGTGTCATTATATGTGGCCAAGTTCCTAGGAAAAATAATAAACCTGTAATACGGAAATTATTTTAAAAAAGTGTTCTCAGAAACGAGCTATCACGTGTGGAGATCAATGGCTTTCAAGCCAAATGATCAATCTTATGGCCACATCCATGGCATAGTTTGTTCAAATGATCTCATATTGTGCACAAGGGTGCATATTGGAATGGCAAACAATGTTTCCTAAGGAAGTTTTCATTTTCGTTGGACAAAAAAACCATTTTCCATTTTTCGAGTGCCCGAAAGGAGGTTTTTTTGTGAAGGAACTACCAAATAATTGTTGCAAAATTGGACCAAATCATTTTTATAAAATACTAGGCCATATTTAATGCACAATTGACAACATGGTTGGGTGTAAAAAATTTTGATCCACCTCTCGTGAAAAAGACAAATTTCCGCCGATTCAGTTGGAAGCGGATCAAATTTGAACTGCAGCTGCCTCATAGTTTGCTATTTATTTTTTCCAAAAATCATTTCTAGTTACATAAGGACCTATTTAATCATAAATACATGGTTTGGTGGTGATACGTCGAGGTTTGGGCGGTAGCTGAGGGCCCCAACTCTAGAGCGCGTAAACTCGCATGCCCGTCGCGTGGTCACCGCGTGACCGTAATGTTGCCATGTGTTCTGGGCGGCCTAGGCATGTCTAGTGGGTTGGGAACTCCCCAGGTTGGTGCTAGGAAGGAAATTACAACATAAGATTCTCACTAGGAGACCAATCGATGCTCAAACATGAATTAGCAGCCAAGTATTTGATTAGCGGTACGGGAAATGCACATGGCCAATGGGCGTGAGTTTTGGCTGAGGATGATCATCTACTAAGGAGAATGTCTTCACAAATTTTTAGCTCAAAAGGAGGATCCTAGGTGGTACTTGCTTTGCAAAGTACCACGCTGGACAAAAATATGAATGTTGAAGCTGGTCTCAAAATAATGAATGGAGTGAGCTGAAATTTTGTGGAGGATGGTTATTTGGGCATAGGAAAGCATTGTAGAAAATTGATACCATTTGGACATGCCAAAGTAGTACTTCCTTCACAATGCTCTTCTATGGACAGAAACTTGGGAAAACTAGTGAGAGAGATTGGATGAATGAAATGAGCTCAAAATTGGTGTAGGTAAGTTACTTAGGTATGGTCATGCGCTGGTAAATTTTCAGATCATTTGGGTAAGCCTAGCTAGTACTTACTTCACAAAGCTTCTCTCGAGGTAGAAACTTTGGAAATTTCCCGAGAAAGATTTACTAGGAAAATTGAGCTGAATATTATCATGTGGCAATGATTTGGGTATGGAAGAGTGCCCGAAAAGTTTGAGGGTAATATGAGGGGTCTATATAACACTTGCTTTGCAACGTGCCAATTTGGCCATAAAATATAAATTGAACCTGGGCTCACATAGATGATTTGACTGAGCTGCAATTTGGAGGAGGTTGATAATTTGGGCATATGAAGGAAGAGTATAAATTTCATGTCATTTAGAGATATAAAAAAGGTACTTCCTTCACAATGCTTCTAGGTGGACAAAAACTTTGGAAATTTGCCGAGGAAGATTTGCTAGGAAAATGGAGCTGAATTTTGTCATGCGGTAATAACTTGGATAGGAAAGAGTGCCCAAAAATTCCGAGGGCAATCAAGAATATATAAATAGCACTTCCTTCATAAAGTGTTGTTGTGAACAGAATAGGAAAATGAATATTGTTGAGTTAGTTTTGAACTAGGCAAGGAAGGATTTTTACATATTTGATGAAGATATGCCCCAAAGAATTTATGAGATTTTTTGGGAATTTTGGGAATGATAGAAATATAGGTTGCTTCACAACCTAGGACAAAAACTGCCACATGGACATGACACATAGGCAAAACTGATGAGATGGCGCCTAGTCATCACAACCCACCACAATCTACAAGGCTATGACCATCTATATTGGTCATTAACAACTAGAAATAAGGCAACAGACTAGCACTGTTTGCTTTGTGACCATTTCGTGTAAGGAAATTGCGACCTTTCTGACCAAAATGGTCGCAATGGTTTAGGGTTTGGAGCCCCCTGAATAGCTTTTGACCAATTGGTCTAAAATGGTCACAAATTTATGACCAATTCTTCGAGGGTCACTGGCAGAAGGTCATAAGTTGACATATTTCTTGTAGTGTATGTACGTACACATTCGCGACCAGAATGACAACGCTATGTACGCTTCGACCAGGTGGGTCCCGACTGTCAGGCACTTCCTTGCATGCGGAGATGTAGATGGTGGGTCCCAGCAGTCAGGGGGGCGAATCATTTTTTTTGCCTAGACGCACTTCCTTGCGTGCGAAGATGTAGCTGGTGGGTCCCACAGTCAGGGGGGCGAATCGTTTTTTTTCGGACGCACATCCTTGCGTGCGAAGATGTAGCTGGTGGGTCCCAGCAGTCAGGGGGAAACATTTTTTTGCAAAATACAGTGGCCCATCCGGTGGGTCCCAGCTGTCAGGTGGAGGAATCATTATTTTCCGTGTAATAAGGAGGCACTTCCTTGCTGCGGCCGTGGACCCAGCTGTCAGCCTCTCCACGTACAGTCCACGTCCGATGGAAGTCGTTCCTTGACCACATTGACCACGCTGCACCGAGAGCACCACGGCGGTGGCCGATGGCGAGGCCTAGGAAGGGGATGACGCGGAGCCGGGGAAGACGCGGTAGTGGATGCCCACGCGGAGAGGAGTACGAGGGTTTACTGGTTCGGCTGCGGTGTGAGGCTGTCGTCGCCGTAGAATAACAGGGGGTGTGGGTGAGAGGAGGGATGGCCTGGCCAGCGGTGGGAGTAGTAGGGGCGGTGAGGCCTCCGCGGCAGCACAGCCGGCCACGGGAGGCAGGAGCAGGCAGCACGACCGACGCTGCTTTGGGCGGCTGGAGCAAGAAGACCAGAGGTTGAAGAAGCACGACGGTCGTTGGATGGACATCGTACGGTCACTGCAGCTAGAATCGTTTATATTGACTAAGTTGACAAAGCACTTGGTACGCGTCAACTTAGTAGGCCCACAGGTCAGCTTCCAAAACTGTGCGCCCCAGATGTCAGGGGGAGGAATCATTTTTTGGGTGGGTGAAGCTAGAATATCCGAGGTTGAAGAAGAAGCACGGCATCCGTTGGATGGACATCCAACGACCACTGCTGCTAGAACCGTGTGTTGACTATAAGTTGACAAAGCCTTGCATACGCGTCAACTCTCTTTTTTCTAGGGGACGCGTCAACTTAGTAAGGCCACAAGTGTGTGGCAGAGAACTTATAGCCCATTTGAGATTTGTAAGAATGTGCAGCCTATTTCTGAATTCTAATGGAATTTACTACAACCCATTTATAGTTTGTTAAAAGTACAACCCATTTCAACCAACCGTTCAAAACAGAATTCAATAAAATTTCCCACATTTTGATGGGATCCGAAATATTTTTATCCCAAAATTTCTAGTCAGATTAAATACAATTTAAATATAAACTTATTTTACGTAAAAATCCAATGAAACATTACGCTCGCAACAATTAATGAAATTAAAATTTTCAATATCCAAAAATAATATTTTATAAAGTAATTATGTGTTTGGTGCATTTTTTATAGTTACTACCCAGTTTTTATAATTACATCCCATTTATTATTTCTTAAAGCCCATTTTCTTGTTAAGCCTAATGCATCCCTCCTAGGAAAGATTTGCAGCCCAGTGGGGCGGAGAATAACAACTTGACCTTGCCTGGGTATTCCCAAAAAAAATATAGCTGGGCTAGCCATTTTCAGCTTGAAAAAAAATTAATATCTGGGCTGGATATCTGGCCTAGGCTAGACGGGCCACAACCGCCCAGTTAATACATGCAGTGATGTTTTCGTTGTTGTTCAAAGGAGAAAAATTAATATCTTGGCTAAAGATCGAAAAACTCTGCAGTGCTCACACCTCAAAAACACAAATACTGCTCGAGCTGCGTGGTCCCAGCTGTCGGCCGCTTCTTGTGCAATTCTCTCGTTTATTGACTACATAGGTTGACAATGGTGTGGGACCGTGATGTCCGAAAATCAGGAGGAAGCAAAAAAGATATAGTTTTATATAATAAGGAGGCACTTCTGTACGTGAGGCTATGGCCCTGGTGGGTCCGCATTGTCATCCTCTCTAAGTAAAGTCATCTCCTCGCCTGCGCACGCTTTCTGCCCGAAATAGTCAATGCTGCCTGCCCCGCTTCCCAGTGCAGGCGATTGCTCTGCCTTCAAACGACACAAGTGTCGTCTGTCCGTCCATATGCCGCCCACATTAATGATACGCGGTTATCGAGGCGGATACTCCGGCGCCACACATCCGTCCCTCCGCCGCCCACCATTGCTATATAAACTGTTGCGCCGGCCATAGCCGCAGTCATCCGCATTCGTTCCCTTTCTCCTGTCCACACCACTACTGCCCACCATGGCTCCCTCACGCTCCAGCGCTCTTCGGGACGGGCAGACGATGGACAACAAGGAGATGGCAGCCATTTCTGCCAACCGGCTGGCCAGCAGGAAGCCAAAGGATGACGACGTCCCAATGGAGAACATGGTAGTCCACGAGCCGGCGCCAACCCCCTCCTCTGCGCCATCCTCGCTGGTGCATTGCACCATGACCATCGGCGAGGCCCGTGCCCAATATATGGACACGGTAAGGCAGGTGCGTGAGGAGCAGTTCCGGGAGGCGCAGGACGACGCCGCCTACAACCACCATCTCCTCCAGGAGCACCTACAGGTGGAGGAGCAGATCGCCATGGAGCGGGCGGAGCAGGAGGCGCTGCTCGACTCGTACCGCTCCGCCCGCGAGGGCCGCCTCGAGCGCTGGCGGTACCACATGCGGGTGGTGGAGGCTATGGCCGCCTACAAAGAGGGCGATGAAGTGGGTGAGGCGCTGTTTGGCGAGATCGAGGACGAGGCAGAGGACAATGCTGGCTCCAACGAGTCCCCGCTCCACTGGCGTCGACGAGGCCCTACTCCGCCGAGGCCCCGGGGCGCCAACAACAAGGCAGAGGACACCGCCGGCTCCATCAAGGCCCCGCCCCGCCAACAACGAGGCACAGGACATCGCCGACTCAGCCGAGGCCCCACCCTGCCGGCAACGAGGGGGAGGATTTCCACCGCTCTGCCGAGGCGTCGCCCGCCGGCAACGAGAGAGAGGACATCGCCGGCTCCGCCGAGGCCCCGCCCCGCTGCCAACGGGGCCGCGTGACATAGAAAACGAGGAAGAGTAGAACACGGTAGGTCGCCGCCGCTCGAGACCAAGTAAGTCCAGGGCTGCTACCCTCCGGTTGAAGCCAAGCTAGGCGGGTTGACCATTGCCGGCCGGTTAGCTTCTTGGCGGCGACGTGGAGTCGGAGAGCTGTGTTGGAGAATAACGCTGCTTCTACTTAACTGCTGGTGTAGTTGGCTGACTGACACGTGGGCCCAACAGGCCACATGTTAGTTACGCAACTGCACCTGCAGTTAAGTCACTGAAGCTTCTGTTCGGCTCAAAGGGACACAGGTGGGTAACTTCAGTTAATTAATTATACCTCCAGGGCACCCCTTTTTAGTTGAAGAATGTATGAAATGTAATGAAATCTGGCATGTTTATATGAAATCTGACTATGTATGAAAGAATTTATTTTGATTAGTTTGAATTCCTGTATCACTAGCATTGGATAAACATGCAAAACAATACGTACTAGCATTATTCCTAGAGTGATCACCTCGTTTGCAGCAGTTTCACATGTACTCCCTCCGGTCCTTTCTAGTCTGCATACAAGTTTTGTCTGCAGTCAAAGTATCTCTACATTGACCAATCTTATAGAAAAAAGTATGCACTTTCACAATGTGCGAAGTAAAAAGGAACAGAAGGAGTACAAAGAGTTTGAGCAGCTTTTTAGCGTTTCTGTACATTGCAATCAAACACACAGGGCTGTCAATTCATGGAGAACATTCAAAACAATCGATGATTATGCATCTCAGCGACTCACATGTTAGAGGCAATATTTACTTCACAACCAAAGAAAAAAAATGATCGACGCTACTCACAGCAAAGGGTGTCCCATTCGGAAATATCAAACGCATGTCTTCTTTGCTAAAATCAATGAGCAAAATTTGACAAGGTTGACCCATTCCAAAATATCAAATGCCTACGATTGTGGAATGGGCAGGGTTTGCCATCAGTTCGGACATTGACGTGGCACCTCGTGCTAAATAAACCAGCTGTAGTTCCACAAAAATCAACCATATTCGCGCGTAGCTTGTATGATTTCTCCCTTATATGTTGCAACACCTTGAACTTATCGGCACCTCCTTTCTTGTGGTGGAAATGAATGATTCGATGTATTCATGAACATTTTGTGCAGTTCCCATTGAAATCAAGCTGAGCACCCATGTTTGCACAAATACAAAAAAAGTGATTAGTATAAAGCAAATTGTACTATGAATTGACAGTTTAAACAGGCACCTACATGTTCCATGTAGAGCACACTTTTAGAAAAATGGAACTCACCAGAAAGAATCCTAGAACAACATTGTACTCGCGCATCACAGCAAAAAAATGGAGATTTGTCAGTCCTTCTGAGCTGAAGTTAGTTTGATCTTGTGGGGAGTAATGTAACCATCCTTTAAGCGTTCCTTTTGATGAGAAGATAGACATGGCTTCTTCATCCTGGCATAATCGGAACTAGTCACTTCATGTACTCCATATTCTTGTTCAGAGGAAGATGATCCTGTTGTGCAAAGACAAGAGGACAACTAAATGCTAGCATCCCTGTTTGCTCGGAAAAAAGGAAAGAAAATATTTAAAACAACATAGATGAAGCACTTCTCAAGGACAATACCACTTTTTCATGATAGTATCTAAACAGTAGCACAACACCAATAGAGATTACAAAGCTCAATCATATGGATGAAATCAGTGGGCGAGTACCAACCTTTCTCAGGAGGCTTATTGTGTAGAGCATACAAATGAAGCACTCCTATGGAACCATCTGTTGCTATCTACTGTGGTGGCCATGCTTACTATATACTCCTCAATTAGTTTAATGTTTCCAACATCTTCTTGTGCAGTTCCACCAAAATATATGGTATCTTCAAAGAAGATCCATGTTTGCACAAGTAGAGATAATTACGTATTACATTAAGAGTGGCATCAAATCAGTGGCAAAACAATTGCTCGTTCCAGCCATAGCAATAAATTAAGATGCAAAACTATATCATTACTTGTGTCATCATAGTTCCAGTGCTTCATTATAGTACCAGGAGTTGATTTTTGTTTTTCTTCCGCTTGTTCTTCCCCTTCATCACTTGGTTCAATAACAGACAAGCTTCGCCTTCAATGTAAGATTTGGCATGTCAATTAGGGAGCACAAGTATAGCACTAAACAATGACATTAATTTTCTGATGAAAGTGGCAAAATACAGGCCAACAGTTGTGAAATATCCTTATCTTACCTCAATGGGATATTACGGTGCACATACAGATTGGAAGTCTTGTCTCCATTTGTGCAGCTCACTAAAATCAAGCAACATTACCGTACAAGTAGCACAAAATATGAAAGCACACTGCAGAATCATGTGAAAGAAGGCTAGTACTGACCTCTCATGATGCGGAATTCAAACAACTCACAAGAAGAAGATCTGAACCAAATTTGCCAACATGGATAGGAAGTAAGATCTCCTCTTGTGCAGTTCCACTAAGATCAAGCAATCAAGCAACATTATCGGTGTGACATTTTAGTTGAACTACACAAAACACTCTTAAAACAAAAGTGTTTTGTGCAGTGCAACAAAAGGTCACAATGGCAACGAGGTGAGGTAGATAACCCTGTTTACACAGAGGTGCAAAGGAAACAACTAGTGGTCAATAACGGTGGATGACACAGAAGCCAACAAAAAGAAGCATCTACCTTATCTAAATGGGAAAGAAAGCAATATTGTAGCATTTCTCAAACGGTGGCATTGATTAATATTGACATAGAGATTGTATTAACAATAAAATTCGTTAAACATGTAATTTGCTTTTAACTATGGCATTGCATCAATTTTCCAGCGGCATTATTAGAGGGTGTTTGTTTAGAGGGACATTTTGGTGTAGGGACTAAAAAACTCTGTGTCAGTCCCATCTAAACCAAACAGGAGGGACTTTTAGGGACTAAAAGTGGGCATCTGGGACTAAAGAAAGAAGACCCCGAGGGAGTCTTTTTGGGACTTTTTCCAACAGTTGCCCCTGCCACGCATCGCACCTTGTCTCTATTAGTTCATTACTAGGCGCAACATGGTCTTTTATCATGTCATTTAATAACCTCTAGTCCATGTTTAGTCCCTGGAACCAAGAAGGTAGGGACTAGGATTTTTTAACCAAACAGGGCCTTAGATTAACAACAGCTAAAGAGTTGCACGGGGCAGTGAACGCACGAGCACCATGTGCATCTACCGATGTACTATGGTCATGCACGGTCTGTTGCAACAAAGAACAAACAACCAAGGAGAATATTTGTGTTGGTCCCAGTTTTGTTATCTTTAGACACCTTTCCTTATGTGAGCGCAACAAATCTAGTCCTGCTCAAACTCTACATCCTTGTCCCCCAAAACAAAAGATCAGTTCATTACAGATGTGCATACTGCATTTGTCATTGTTTTCCCTTTTCGACCAACGTAGGTGCTGGATAGCCAGTATGTACTAGTACTTTCGCTCCTTCCTTTCTTCTTTGAACCACGTCCTAGATTTATGCGATACAGCTTTCCCCACTACTTTCACCCATTCCTTTCCTCTTTGAACCACGTCCTAGATTCATGCTATACAACTTTCCCCACTACTTTCCCCCTTCCTTTCCTCTTTGAACCACGTCCTAGATTCATGCTATACAACTTTTCCCACTACTTTCCCCCACTCCTTTCCTCTTTGAACCACGTCCTAGATTCATGGTATACATGCAGCTAGAGCAATGCATGCAGAATAAGTAAATTATACATTAAGGTTCTTGGGGCGTGGTTCAGTGGGCGACGGGACGACGACGACGAAGAAGGGGTAGGAGGCCCTCCCGTGCCGCCACTGGGTGAAAGTGAACAGCTATGCCGGTAGTGGATTCCCTCCCTCGCCGACGGCGACAGTGTTAAGCCTCCTTCCCTTCCTGGCGGACGGATACTGCCGGCTCTTTGACCAGCAGTGAGGGGAGAGAGAGGCCAATGAAGTCTTGTTTAGATCTCAAGAGGGTGAGAGAGTGTGAAGAGAGCAACTACAAGCGTTGAGGCTCCAGCGTGTATATATATACTTGAGAGAGAGTGTGAAGCGTGCAAACCCTAGAAAGCACCGAGGCTGCAGCTTATACATGATGAGGTGATTATACGGTCACTACGAGATCGTATAGCTCCGTATCCATCCATTTTGACCAGTCAAAGAATCCTCCTGGCACGAATTATGCTCAAGTGTAGTTATCGAACCCGAGACCTCAAGTTTGATGAGCGAACAGGCTAACCAGCTACACAACCCTCCCGTTATGTTTCAACGAGAGGAAAATAACCTTTTATACATTCCTGCATTCGTGTGACAAGCATGTCGTGTTTTTGTGTGTGTGGAAGTCATTGGGATTTAAATCATAATCGTGTCATGTGGCTTTGGTGGTAAGACTATCCACAGTGGTGCAGAAATAATGCAGCCTTAGTCACCTTACCTCTCTCCACGTAGTACGTTGGGTCCCACCAGTCAGAGGGTGAAACAAACAAATTAATAAGAAAAATTAAAAGCGCCAGTGGTGTATCTTACCTCACACATCTCGCTACTGCTCGGGAACACTGTCCAATTGATCCCTCTGTTTGCTCACGTACTATTTTAAGTGAATCCTTATTATAGCATGCACACAATTTTGGGCACTTGTATTCGACCTAAGTCAGTGTGCCACCGTATCTCGTACTTACTACTCCCCCCATCTAGGTGTAATAAGTCACATTTGAAGGTGCAGCGGGACCAAGGTGCATGCTTGTGCGTGTGCGTGTGTGTGTGTGTGTGTGTGTTTAACAACATGTGTGTGTTAGAGAGAGCGACAGATCGACCTACTCCTACAGAGAGATGGTGTGTAGTGTACGATTTTAGCCACGAGAGTCGGTGTATCCTCTCATTTCCGGGTGTGTCCGGTAGGGACAGGCGGACAGCTGCCACGCCCGCTCCTGACCAGCCTGGCCCACCCAAAGCCCCTCCATCGCCCGCGCGCACTTCCTGCCCAAAATGGTCAGCGCCGCTCCAAAGAATCGGTGCCGCATTCATGCCCGAGCAGAGCGGACGCGACCTGTCACTGGCGCAAGAGTGATGGTTGCTTCTTCCGTCCATCTTACTGTTGGGTCTATGTGATTTGACGGCTCATTGGTCTTTATTACTGAGGTGGTAGGACTGCTGGATGTCCCACGCTTTCGGCGAAAGGAGGTACTACTAGATTACAGTTTTCTCCATTCTTACAGCAGAGGAGTGCAAGAGCAGTGAAAACACGCAGGCTCAGTGATTACATGGCCCACCTCACACTATCACCATATTTTCTGGACACTGTGCGACACCTAACTCTTTACATAGTACTCCCTCCGTTCCTAAATACTATATGAGTCCCCGCGCGTTGCCGCGGAACAGCCGTATATCTCTCTGCATAAAATTATCGAATTCATAGAACTAAAAAAACCCTATAACCGCATGACAAATGTGGTAGTCAAACTAAAAAAAACTCCCATCATCATTTAGATCA
Organism: Triticum dicoccoides; assembly: GCF_002162155.2. Taxonomy (NCBI): domain Eukaryota; kingdom Viridiplantae; phylum Streptophyta; class Magnoliopsida; order Poales; family Poaceae; genus Triticum; species Triticum dicoccoides. The sequence goes on along the minus strand of NC_041384.1, from coordinate 157,395,223 downwards.
TCCCAAGTAAGGAAAAAAGATCAGCCAACTCCTACTGCATAATGGGATTATATTTTTCTTTTTGACATGTTAATGGGACTTAAAAGCTCACTTACATGCATGCTACCGGTGCATGCTTGCATGCAGGCATGTTGATGTGATTTAAAACCCACTCACATGCATGCCATGGTATTTCTGCATGCTTGCATGTGGCTTAGTGCGGAGCCTCTCAACGTCTAGATCAGATGGCTATTATGGACTGATTTAGTTCATCTAACAACTACATTACTTTTGATGATGTGGCTCAAGGAGAGGATAGAGAATTCCTAGTAGTGGGGGCTAGCTATTACTAGTAGATAAGTCTTTGTAGAGATCCCACTAGGTGAACTATATACGGAACAAAATGAATGAATCTACACTTAAAATGCATCTATATACATCCGCATGTGGTTCATGGTGAAATCTCTACAAAGACTTATATTTAGGAACGGAGGAAGTACTAGTATAGTATGTACTGTAATTTATCGGCGAGATAAATTTGTACAATGCTATGGAGCTTCCAGCTTCTGTTACATGTATCTTGCATCCAAGGTTGCCCGTTGCAACATTTCATCAAATACAAAGGAGACTAACATGCATGCTACTGCATCTCAATGATTGACAGATCGTAGAAAATATGTACTCGCTCCGTTCTAAAATAAGTGTCCCAACTTAATGCAAACTTTAGTACAAAGTTGTACTACTACTAAAGTTGACACTTATTTTGGAACAGAGGCAGCTAAAGAAAAAATGATCCATGCAGTCCCTAGCCCTTGAACCGTGAACCCTAACCAGGCTTCAATTTGCTGGCAACGTTCGAGCTTCCTAAGAAATGAAGTTTGCAACCTTTTGACCATCGGATCATTTTGTGCAGTTTCACCAAAATCGAGATGAGCATCCTTGTGGCAAAGAAATTGAAGAAGCGTGATTAGAATAAGATTACTAGGACTAGTTGATGAGACATAAACTCATCACAAATACAGTATGTAGGAGCTAGTAGAGGTATGTGCGGGGCAAAGAAGTAGAGAAATATCCACATCGAGTGATGTGGGCAGCTGGAGCAGTGGTGCAAGCCGGCTGTAAAGGGAGTTGTACCTGAGGGATGTCGGGATGTAGCTCAACCTTGAGGAGGGCGGAGGGAGGCGGCAACTGCCAACGTCATGGCAGTGAGCAAGGGACGAAGGCAACTTCACCGGCTTTGTGAGAGAGAATGGCGGGGACCCCTGATCGGGACGTGCCGATAGTGGGTTTTCACCGTCGGCGACGACGACCGCATCTACACTAAGAATCCACCCCTTCCCCCGGCGGACGTGATCCGCCGGGATGTTAGAGATGTGGCCACAGTCATTTTGTGCGAGAGAGTGTGAAGAGAGCAACCCCAGCAAGCAACTGTATAGGCTAGTCCGTCCTAACTATGTATATAGTGGAGCGATTTCCTTTTCTCTCCATATGAACCTGTCATATTGTGTACGTGCCACTGAAGAAAAAAAAACTTTATTTATAAATGACGCGGCAGCTACTACTCGTTCTCCTATAACCTTGTGCTTGGCATCTCCAAAATATTAACCTTGCGATTGGCTCTTCACCTCTTCGGGAAGTCCAGCAATAATGGCAGTGCAGTATATATCATTCTAGCTATATGAGACCGAATGAATTGCTGCATGTCCACCACGTGGGCGAGGGTCGAGGGGCGAGGGAGAGTGCTACATATGGAGCAAAATGAGTGAATCTACACTCTAAAATACATCTATATACATCAGTGTTTGGAGTATGTACTAGTAGTTCATATTGAAATCTACTAAAGGACATATATATTCCAAGCAATATGATATAATCTCTATAAGCAAGGTAGTAGGGACGAGGAGTAAACGGAGGGAGTAGTAGATTTTTCTCCTCGTCCTGCGAGCTACCACACGTGTGGGCGAGGGAGCGGGCGTAAGGCGTACAGTACTAAACAAGCTTCACCTCATCCTGTGAGCCACTGCGCCCATGGGCGGGGGACACGGCGTACTAAGAAAGCTTCTCCTCATTTTGCGAGTTGACAGGACACATCAAAAGTACTCCAGTGTATAGAGCCTTGCCTCTAAGGTAGGCCCCACATGGTTTGCCTCTTTTTTTAACATAACGCGTCAAGTCGCAATTTGTTTGTTCACCCGTGGTAGATGATCCTCCCTCCAACATGTGGACAACCAGTACACGTGCCAAATTACCACGTGGGCTTCCTTTTCATACAGAAATGAGGTCCACCGTGTATCCGCGCGGGTGTGGTTGGGAAAGAGACGCGAGAACGTGCGCCATGCATGCACCTCTTCTCTTCGTGCACGTCCCCCACCTACGTGGGTGTGTGTGAGAGATACAAACTACGTTCGTGAGTGTTTTTTTGTTTTGGGGTGGGGGTGGGGGTGGGGGGTTGATTTCGTGAATGTATTTGTGGGAATATGTGTCAATGACATCTCAAACAAAATTTTGCATGCAATGTATGTGAAATGGAGGCCTATCCATATCATATATAGAGGGTCGGGCGATCCACGAGAAGAGAGGGAGGGGTCATAGATATCTATAGTCAAAGAGAGGATCAAGTGGGTGGGTGCGAGATCGATGAAGAGAGCCATCGAAATTGTGTGTGTGTGCAAGTCAAAGATATAGGGCGACTGACCTACCAGAACGTCAGAGGGCACAGGTCAAGTTTGTGTGTGGCAGGGAGACATGACTAGAGCCCTCGATGTGTCGGTGTGTGTGGGGGGAGGGGTTGGCAGAGGCCTAACTATAGAGGTAGAATGACTCGTGTATGTGTTGAGAAGGAGAGACCCAGCTATGTCTTGAGGGCGATCGGTCGACATCCATACATAACTGAAGGACGGGAAATATGATGGGACAGCGAGAGAGAGATAGGAGAGAGAGAGGGAGGGAGAGGGGTAGAGTGCTGGATGGGTGATGGAGTTGCTTCTCGAAGATGGTGGGAGAGGCCTACTAGACAAACTGATGGTGGAACTGCAATGTTATCAATAAGAGTGGCGATGTGTTTCTGTGTGTGCCTGTGCGTGATAGATCTGTCGGGACACATCCATGGATGACGAAGGGGAACCATGTGTTTGGTAAGCAAACCTAACTAGATCGGTAGATCAATTGTTGTTTGTCGGAGGAAGGGAGAGACATAACTAATGAGGTAGATCAATCAACGTGTGGGTAAAAACGAGTTATAAGGACCTAGCTAGCTATATGTATAGCGGGAGATCGGTTGGTGTACGTCCATTTGTTAGAGGCAAATAAGGCCCAGCGAGACGGATAGACAGAGTGAATGGAGCTAGGAGGTGGTGCGAGAGGCCCAGCTACTAGCTAGATAGGGGGAGGAGTGTGCGGTTGAGAGATCGATGAAAAGAGGGGCGAGAGATTACACGTGTGTGTGACCGTATGAGAGACACGAGGCAAGGACACATAAAGGAGGAGATTGAAGGTGTGTGTGTATGTTGTAGGCACGCATCGCTGGAGAGGTTTATCGATCGGTGTGTGTCGGAAAGGAGTTGTGGAGACTCTGGGAGAACGACCTAAAGAAAATTGAATGTGCCCGGTGGATAGAATGCCGAGGGAGGGGGAGGGCGAAGAGGGCGTGTGCATGCACAAGAGAAAGTTAGTGGTAGCTACAAAGGTTAGAGGATTGTGTGTGTAAGAGACTAACAAAGATCATAATTTGATATGAAAGTGGATTCATATATTTGAATAGGAGATCTTAGTGTTTTAAACATATGTATGCATGAATATAGCGGTGATACGCATGTTGTGCACATGTTATACCATAATGTGATAATGCATGGCGTTTGCAACTCACAGCTAAATGTCGAACAATCTAAACCATACTATAGATCAAACAATCTCACATTTTATTTGAATTTGTGATAATGTGTGGCATTTGCAGCTTACAACTAAATATCGAACAATCTAAACAATACTATATATCGAACATTATCACATTTTATTTGAATTTGTGGTAATGTGTGGTGTTTGCAACTCACATCTAAATACTTGTAGGCGTAGGGGGCGGGGCACCATACATAATGTGATAAACACATTATACATATCAGACATGGTTTAGATTATGAAGAGCTAGCTAGAGCTAGAAATGTAATGTGATTTGAAATCAACATAAAGTGGATTCAAAAAATCGAGTTCGAGTTCATATAGTACACATAGTTCATATGTAACTCGAGACTAATCATGTGGTGTGCTGTGAAGATAATACACAAACAATGGTTTAACTTGACAATAATGATGATTGTAGATCTTATTAAAACAGAGAAACGAATACAAATGCTTTGACTTCACAACAATCATTACTATAGATCTTATCCAAATAGAGAAATGAATTCAAATTTAGTTCATATTGAAGCGGTAGTATATACGTTTGGAATGCACTAAAACATTAATTTGAGTAGTAGGTTGTGGGGACCCCGACTCATAAGTCGTGATCACCGAATGCACGTGTACAGTGATCCCAGAGATCAATGCTCACTGAACACACAGAAGCTGAATAACAAGAGTCTTACGTCCATACATATCGTCTTAAACAAATTATGACCATTATGGTCAAGTCTTACATAGATAAAGCCACAAGGACTGAATACCAAATAAACTTTAGTAGCGGAAATATTCGTCGATAAGTAGAACCCATGCCATCTGCCTTAATCCTACATGCATTCTGACTGGGAAACGTCCTAGTTCGCATGTTCGTCTCCAAAGAACTCTTCTTCGAACTCATGTTCTTCCATGCCTGGCCAATTAAATAACCAGTGGCAAGCCAATGAGTACTTTGAATGTACTCGCAAGCAACCCATGTTTTGGCTCACGATACAACAATGCAAGACATAGGTAAATTTTTGCAGAAAGCTAATTTTGTTGTGTTATGACATGTTCAACAACTGGTAAAACATGCATCATATGAATTCAAGTAACCTTAGGAACTGGTTACAGATATCAACATAAAGGGAGTGGGCTCTAACCCAACTCATCCATGTCAAGTCCTTTGACTTGACCCAAGTAGTTCTTCCCCCACACACTGGTTTGTAAACAAGTGGACGTAGCCCAAGAGAGGTTACCCAACTGTCCTTGACCATGGACACGGCTATTCGAATAGTTTTACACTCTGCAGAGGTTGCACATTTTACCCACAAGATCCGGGGAATTTCCATGTCATCCATGACCCGCGGTACCTCAAGTACCCGGGGTAAGCACCCGATCATTACCTTTCCCTAGACGACACTAACATATAGTCCACTCGATTGGTAGCAACCCCCGTGCCCAGCATTTCTCATCTTAAGAATTTGGAGCCATGCTCCCATATTCATCTCACACCACAAGCACGGGGTACCAACGGTGTGTCCGATGCCCTGTAAAAATAGTCATGGCCGCCCTACCTGGCACGACCCCATCCCGAGAGAGCGCAACAACAACTCTCTCGTCACTAGTAATGCAGGCTCCAAGCTAGTATCGGCCTAGGTAATCAATAATGCCCTTTCCCATATAAGGGTAGAGTGGTTGCGCATCTAAGGTTTGAATAACGGTCGCAACTTAAACCAATCTTTTTTGAAAACAACACATACACTTGCCTCGGTACACCACTTCGTCATCAAGTGGTTCCCAACTCATTATCTCCCTCAGGCATAAGTGGCACCCGACGGGGTTTTCGAAAAGTTTTTGAAAACAATCTTGCTTCCATCACCATGCATATACCCAACCCATTTGTGTAGCAGCTACTTAGCATCCTAACTACTCCCACCGGCATAACCCTCATAAGAAGGTAGGGTCATGCACAATGCAAGTATCAACGAGGAAGTAAAAGTGGCAAACCACCCCATGTGTCACCTCATCATCATGTCTCCGATGCAAGCAATAAAAGTGCTATATGACATGCATAAAAAGGGTTTCATAGACATGGTCAAAGGGCTGCTTGCCTTGGTCATAAAAGTCTTCAAGTCCTTCTCCTTCTTCTTATCCAACTACTTCGTCAAATATGGGATCTATTCGTCGCAAAAGAAATCACGGGTAAATAAGGCAATAGCAAAACAGAAAAACCAAAGTGCTCAGAAAAATATCAATCTATTTTTAATAAATACTAGGGTGAAAACTAAGAAGGATAAAATTCCTAGTTTTGGATTTGGAGCGGTATAATATGAGGAATGGATTTTTATAGAGGTTTAAATATATTCAAAATTTGAATTTGAATATGAACAGTACATAAAAGTTGTTTGTTCATGTGTGAAAGTTATACCATTAAATAGGTAGGATTTTTACAAGAATTTAGGAACTGGAATTATTGCATTTGGATTAATATTTAATCCTGAGGAATTTTTGCAAATTTATGGAAAAACAAAAAGGAGAAGCAGCACTATGCAACTGGGCCAGAAGGACCATAGTGCAGCAGGCCCAGAGAGGATCCAGCCCGCGTGAGGATGCCACATTGAAGGCGTAAATACAAAATACGCCTTGAGCCGACGGGCGAACCGGTACGCGCGCGTGTGCGTGTTTAAACCTGACGGGTGGGGCCCACCCGTCAGAGTGTGAGGCTGATCGATGGGCCCCACGACCGTCGTCTTCAACCTTGGCCCAGAGAGGGAGGCGAGCTCACCGGCGTCGTTGTGGTCGACGGCGAGGCGATCCAAGGGCGTCGGCGTGCTCAGGGCGGAGTCGTCGTTCGGGTGGAGGTGGAGGCGGTCGCCGGAGCGTAGGGGTTCGCCGGCGATGAGGAAGCCGGCGGAAGGGCTTCGGGAGGTGCTTGCCCCGGTCGATTCCGGCTGCAATAGAGAGGGGAGACAGAGGGGAAATGGTAAGAGAGGTGAGGCGGTTCCAGATCGAGAGAGAGAGAGAGAGGGCAAAGGAGGCATGTACCACGAGATCGACGGTGACCCGAAGCGGCGTAGCTCGAGCTCGATCTCGAGCTCAGACGGCTCTAGGAATGAATGGGAGGCCCAGTGGGGCTATTTGGAGTGGGAGAGGACGAGTGGTGGCGAGAGGAGGGCTCGGGGATGCCTTATATAGGCGAGCAGCGGTCCACCGTGGGCTCGTGCACCAGCGAGCTCATGCTCGTCGCTACGGGCCTCGGGAGGGTGTTGCATCGAGTCTAGGGCGTTCGTGGGGGTCGACTACATCCATGGGGAGAAGAGAGGGAGCGTGGAATGCGGCAGAGCGGGTCCCCATCACGGGCAATGACTGGCGCACTCGGGCGTTGCTCTGTCCGCATGCGAGGAGAGCCGGAGAGGGAGAGAGAGGAGGAGGAGGGGCCGATAGTGTAGCATGCTGCGGACGTCGAGATGTATTGTTTGGCACGCTAGGAAAGCCCGAGGTGGCCAGGGTCGTCGGGCGGAGGGCGGCTACAGTGCGGGAGCGCACTATAGCGTACTCCAGAGCGCCCCAATGGCTGGCATGGCCATTTTCTATGCAATGTGGGCGCGGCCAAAAGTGGCTAGTAGCTCTAGGGGGAAGTAAAGAAGTGGGATATGGCCTTGGATTCCCTAGCCCGATGGCCAGTAGGAGAAGAGAGAGGTAGAAGAAGAGGGAGAGAGGGGCTGTCCAGGGAGGTAAATGGGGGTATTCTACCCCCACAAACATTGAGCAATGGCAAGGGGAGAGTTACTGGAGGTAGGAGAGGATCAGGATCAGCTGTGGTACAAAGTTGACCTCATGGAGATAAGTGGAAGAGGTCAAAAATGGTATTTTGGTAAAGTGTCAGAAGGTGTTTGATAATGGTTTGGGCAAGTAGATGATTTCCATTTTCCATGATACTCCACAGGGTGAAATTGCACATATAATTAGGGTCTTCCACCAATTTGGAGCTTATTTCGGCAAAGTTGCCAATGCAACTTTTGTAAACCCTAGAAATCAACAAAAATGGACTTGTGTAGATCTAGTTGATAAAATCACTTCCCCTTGATGCACCACTTGGTGTAGTGGCCTCATTTGGTCATGTGAACATGCTCACAAAAGTTGGGGTCAAGGAGAGAAAGTTGGTAGTACAAAGTTGTTCAAATTTTATTCTGGTCAGAGAGGGTTTTGGGGCATTTTGGTGAACCAAAGTGACCTTAATTGAGATGAGGCTTCGCAAGGTGATCACAATATGCATTTGTGACTCTTTTGATTTTACTTGGATTTTTATGAAAATATTTCCTGTAGAAATATTTCAAATCCTTAAAATGGTCAGAAATGGTTTTGGGAGGTTTTGTCCAATACTTTGAACATGACCATGTGTTGAAACTCTTATATATAGAAAATATATGTCCACTGAGTTTCCCTGATTTTTGTCAAATATTTCTGAAACAATAAAATAATTTTTCCCTATTAAAGACCATTTCTATCGTTAAGAAAAAGCTTTTAAGTAAAATAGGAAAATAAATTTTAAAATTATATTTTTGTGGTTTATGGGAGTCCTACATCTAATAGGATTCAAATATACCTTTTGAAAGATTTTTCACACCCCAAATCAAGTACTTGCAGTGCAAACCTCAATTCAGGGGTTTTTGGAAAACTAATTTTAGAAAATATTTTTGGCCAAATTATTTTTGTAAGAAAATACTATATTGCTCTATACACATGGCATTATCATTGGGCAGAAGCCTGGGGCAAGGAGATGAAGTATGGAAGGTGGAGTTGTGTTGACTTTAAAGAGCACTTGAAAAACACAGAGAGAAAAACTAACTCAAATAAAAAGCCAAATAATGCAAAAGTTTTTGTCAAACCACACTTTATCATGATTTATTAGCTTAAGTGTTGTGGCATGAAAATTAGGGTGTGACAGACCTACCCCCCTTACAAGAATCTCGTCCCCGAGATTCCCAAACTAGGCGCGAAAAGGTATACGAAACTTAAATCTGGGGTAGTCTTCATGTCCTCACACTGTTTGTGCTTCCGAGTGGTGCTCCATTGAACCTTGAAGTACTCGATGGCGTGGCTTCGTGTATGACATCATGCTTGATCCAGATTACACTTGGGGTCTCTCGCGTAAGTCATATTGGGCTGGAGGTCGATGGCTCGGTGATCGATGTCCTTGTAGAGACCGGACTAGTTAAGAAGTTAGAAACATTTTTGGAGTGGTGTTGTGTGGAAAAAAATGTTGTGCACAGTGGGTGACTCAGCTGGTAACTCTAGCTGGTAGACGTCTATTCTTCTTCTTGCAGTGATCTTGGAGAGGGGCGATAAATCTTGGTGCGAGCTTCCTTTTGACATGGAAATGCTTGGTTCCTTTGAGAGGAATGGCTTGCAGATACACCTGGTCTTCGACGCATAGGTTTACTTCTTGATGATGGTAGTTGGTGTAGTTCCTCCTTCTTGACATGGCAGTCTTCCAATGCCTTCTAACCAGCTGAACGGCTCTTCTTCCGTTTTCGGGTAGATAAGTATGTCACTAAAGATGACAATCAACTTGTCCAAGTACTCCATGAAGACTTTGTTCATGAGGTGCATAAAGTAGGACGGGGGTATTGGTGGTGGTCACGGTTGAGTATTGGCCAATGTCTTCTTGACCTAGAGCCAAAACCCATTGTCATGATCCGACCATGTTGTGGCTTGGTAGGGTTTTAGGGTTTCAAGGATTCTAGGGTGCGAGTGAATGTTTATCATCTTATCCTTGAGCACAATTCATGAGATGCCAATTGTTATATCTAGTCCTCCAAACTAATCACCTTATACCACAAAAGTACCAACTCGTGTAGGTCAGCTCCAATCATTACTCATGCTGTTATTATCCTCAGGACCCCCGAGAGGAGGTCTAATAAAATCATACATGTCTATGATCCCCAAAATCATATGTATGGCCACCCCTAAGAATCCATGGGTAGAGCATACAAGCTGCTAAGCTTGAATTAAGCATCACAATCCAAGTGATCAGCCTATTCTTCCCATGGTCCAAGACAGAGCATCTCTATCCTAAGGAAACACGTCGTAAGACACTCCAAGATCTTCTTTCCTTCCTATGAATCAACTCCAATAGCCCAATTACTTCCATCAATCACTACATAATCCATTTATTCTACAAACCCAATGTTTATGGTGTTCCACATGATCTCCTAAAGTCCTATAATCTCCAAATACTTGAAAGGGTTATCTCTACTATAGTCAGTCCACCAATTCCATTATAGGGGTCAAGTGACTTTCAACGTCAAGCTTATACAGATCGCTAAATCAACTTTGACAATTAATCCAACCTCCTAGTTTATTGTCCTCAAGGAAACATGGTATCATGATCGAGATCATCAGTCTAAATCCAATTTACTCCGAACCATGCAGACTCACCTAGCATCTATACTCAACTAGGATCACCTATTTAAATCCAAATCTCATGTCCAACGAGAATTCCTACATGCTTCCCTCAAGTTATTATCGTAATGTTAACTATCTCATCTGATCAAGTCAAATCCTTGCACCTCCAAGAATCTCAGCTTGCGATCATAATTGTCCTACTAAATCCAATTTACTCACGGGTAATGAAAGCTACGCTACTCTATTAACATGATCCCACCAAGTTCAACATGAAAGCCTTATAATCCACCAAAGAGTCTCAGATAGTTCCTCAAGGTCACTGATATAAACTCATCAAGTCATTTGTCCTCTATTCCTATATCCTCAAACTGGTCTTCCTATGGCATCGTCAGTTCTAGTGCTATATTAGGATGATAATGTGCTTGTTCACTATGTCCACTAGTTCCATAATGAACCTAGTGTTGTGCAAGGTTTACAGAGGCTTAACTGGTTCTCTTGCAATTCTGTGGGTTAGGCACATGGTTAAGGACTCGAGCTGGGGTATCTCATGAAGTCTCGAAGGGTCTAGGAATGGGTTTCTAGTCTGGAGGGTTAAACATAACTCTACGGGGTTTCACTTAGTCGAGGAGGCCGTAGAAAAGTTCTTCAGTGCTAGTTGGTTGCCGAAGTAGAATCCTTGGTGTATCTTGTCTTGTCGGTCTTCAGTTGATGAGAGAGATGAGAGAGAAAAGTGGCATAGATGGGGATGCCTAAGGGGGTTCTATAGTGCAGGTGCAAACAAACAAGTGCCAAAAAGGGCCAAACACAAACAACAAAACAAGGCTGGTGATATAGTTGCGTACTTGTTGCCTAGGGCAAAAGGGCAACTGATATCAAAACACAAACAAATAAAAGCAAGCAACACACAATCATGGTTCTATTCGAACCATCATACGGACTCGACTGCGCATAGGGGGTACACGACTCATCCTAACCTAGGGGTTCTCAGATTCAGTAGTCGTGCTTTGCTCCGTGCCTCATGCAGTCTTCTGGGTTTTCCTCAGGTGTCGCTACGTCTCTTGTAGTTGTTCGATGAAACAATCCGGGTTGAGACTGAAGATTCTTCAATAACTTCTCGCATGTTGAAGTGATGGGGTGAAGGTGACTCCTCATAGCAGGCATTGACTCGGTCTTCTGTTGTCTTCTTAATCATGACGATCCCTTTTTGTCTTCTAAGGCGTTGATGGTACCAAGTAGGTAATCCTTTATGCAATGACATTAACAAGGCATAGTAGAGGTCCAACATGTCGGTTACGTTGATGACAACATCGACACCAAGAGCGGGGGATGAAGAGAACCGTTTTCCTGCTCACTATAGTGAGGCAGACCAAATGGCGAGGTTCTCATCCACCGGTGGTTGCCGATACAACAACGGTAAGGACAGGATTGCTCTATTAGCGATGTATATCATGGTCTTGCATATCTTACCCCCTGATCGTCATAGGACAAGGTTGCATCATCCTGGGGCAAATTCAAAGGTGTCACCATCCTCTGGGTCTCGATGTCCTCATTCCTCGAGACGGTATCTTCTGTTGGTGTCACCAAACTTGTGTTCATAAGACGTGGGCGAATGTCTGGCAAGGCGTCTTCCTTCTAGGTTATTCACGAGGATTACAAGGAACCCCGTGGTCAGGGGCATAAGGGTTCTAGCGACCATTAAAAATCTTGAAGGGGAAGAGATCAATAAGGAAACTATATCTTAATTTTCGAAGAACTGAGAAGGGCAAGAGAAGTATAAATAGTTTTGAAAATTAGTAATACTTTTGAAAATAGTTTTACCCTAACTAACGACCATGCTAACTAAGGCTTCCTACAGTCAGGATGGCTTTGATACCAGCTCTGTGGGGACCCCGACTCATAAGTCGTGATCACCGAATGCACGTGTACAGTGATCCCAGAGATCAATGCTCACCGAACACACAGAAGCTGAATAACAAGAGTCTTACATCCACACATATCGTCTTACACAAATTATGACCATTATGGTCAAGTATTACATAGATAAAGACACAAGGGCTGAATACCAAATAAACTTTAGCAGCGGAAATCTTCGTCGATAAGTAGAACCCATGCCATCTGCCTTAACCCTATAGGCATTCTGACTGGGAAACGTCCTAGTTCGCATGTTCGTCTCCAAAGAACTCTTCTTCGAACTCCTGTTCTTCCATGTCTGGCCAATTAAATAACCAGTGGCAAGCCAATGAGTCCTTTGAATGTACTCGCAAGCAACCCATGTTTTGGCTCAAGATACAACAATGCATGACATAGGTAATTTTTTGCAGAAAGCTAATTTTGTTGTGTTATGACATGTTCAACAACTGGTAAAACATGCATCATATGAATTCAAGTAACCTTAGGAACTGGTTACAAATATCAACATAAAGGGAGTGGGCTCCAACCCAACTCATCCATGTCAAGTCCTTTGACTTGACCCAAGTAGTTCTTCCCACACACACTGGTTTGTAAACAAGTGGACGTAGCCCAAGAGTGGTTACCCAACTGTCCTTGACCGTGGACACGGCTATTCGAATAGTTTTACACTCTACAGAGGTTGCACACTTTACACACAAGATCCGGGGAACTTCTGTGTCATCCACGACCCGCGGTACCTCAAGTACCCGGGGTAAGCACCCGATCATTACCTTTCCCTAGACGACACTAACATAGAGTCCACTCGATTGGTAGCAACCCCCGTGCCCAACATTACTCATCTTAAGAATTTGGAGCCACGCTCCCATATTCATCTCACACCACAAGCACGGGGTACCAACGATGTGTCCGGTGCCTTGTAAAAATAGTCATGGCCGCCCTACCTGGCACGACCCCGTCCCGAGAGAGCGTAACAACAACTCTCTCGTCACTAGTAATGCGGGCTTCAAGCTAGTATCGGCCTAGGTAATCAATAATGCCCTTTCCCATATAAGGGTAGAGTGGTTGTGCATGTAAGGTTGGAATAACGGTCGCAACTTAAGCCAATCCGTTTCGAAAACAACACACACACTTGCCTCTATACACAACTTCGTCATCAAGTGGTTACCCAACTCATTATCTCCCTCGGGCATAAGTGGCACCCGACGGGGTTTTCGAAAAGTTTTTGAAAACAATCTTGCTTCCATCACCATACATATACCCAACCCATTTGCGTAGCAGCTACTTAGCATCCTAACTACTCCCACCGGCATAACCCTCATAAGAAGGTAGGGTCATGGATAATGCAAGTACCAACGAGGAAGTAAAAGTGGCAAACCACCCCATGTGGTCACCTCATCATCATGTCTCCGATGCAAGCAATAAAAGTGCTATATGACATGCATAAAAAGGGTTTCATAGACATGGTCAAAGGGCTGCTTGCCTTGGTCTTCAAAGTCTTCAAGTCCTTCTCCTTCTTCTTATCCAACTACTTCGTCAAATACGGGATCTATTCGTCGCAAAAGAAATGACGGGAAAATAAGGCAATATCAAAACAAAAAAACCAAAGTGCTCAGAAAAATGTCAATCTATTTTTAATAAATACTAGGATGAAAACTAAGAAGGATAAAATTCCTAGTTTTGGATTTGGAGCGGTATACTATGAGGAATGGATTTTTATAGAGGTTTAAATATATTCAAATTTGAATTTGAATAAGAATAGTACATAAAAGTTGTTTGTTCATGTGTGAAAGTTATACCATTAAATAGGTAGGATTTTTACAAGATTTAGGAACTAGAATTATTGCATTTGGATTAATATTTAATCCTGAGGAATTTTTGCAAATTTATGGAAAAAGAAAAAGGAGAAGCAGCACTGTGCAACTGGGCCAGAAGGACCATAGTGCAGCAGGCCCATAGAGGATCCAGCCCACGCGAGGCTGCCACGTCGAAGGCGTAAATACAAAATACGCCTTCAGCCGATGGGCGAACCGGTACATGCGTGCGTGCGTGTTTAAACCTGACGGGTGGGGCCCACCCGTCAAACTGTGAGGCTGACCGACGGGCCCCACAGCCGTCGTCTTCAACCTCGGCCCAGGTCGATGGCGAGGCGATCCAAGGGCGTCGGCGTGCTCAGGGCGGAGTCACCGTTCGGGTGGAGGTGGAGGCGGTCGCCGGAGTGTAGGGGTTCGCCGGTGACGAGGAAGCCGGCGGAAGGGCTTCGGGAGGTGCTTGCCCCGGTCGATTTCGGCTACAATAGAGAGGGGAGACAGAGGGGAAATGGTAGGAGAGGTGAGGCGGTTCCAGATCGAGAGATAGAGAGGGTAAAGGAGGCCTGTACCACGAGATCAACGACGACCCGAAGCGGCGGAGCTTGAGCTCGATCTCGAGCTCGGGCGGCTCTGGGGATGAACGGGAGGCCCAGTGGGGCTATTTGGAGTGGGAGAGGACGAGTGGTGGCGAGAGGAGGGCTCGGGGATTCCTTATATAGGCAAGCGGCGGTCCCATGGGCTCGTGCGCCGGTGAGCTCGTGCTCGTCACTACGGGCCTCGGGAGGGTGCTGCGCCGAGTCTAGGGCATTTGTGGGGGTCGACAACGCCCAGGGGGAGAAGATAGGGAGCGGGGAACGCGGCAGAGCGGGTCCCCATCACGGGCAATGACTGGCGCACTCGGGCGGCGCTCTATCCGCATGCGAGGGGAGCCGGAGAGGGAGAGAGAGGAGGGGGCCGACAGTGTAGCATGCCGCAGATGTCAAGATGCATCGTCTGGCGTGCTAGGATGGCCCGAGGTGGCCAGAGTCGTCGGGCGGAGGGCGGCTACAGTGCGGGAGCGCACTGTAGCGTGCTCCAAAGCGCCCCAATGGCCGGCATGGCCATTTTCTATGCAATGTGGGCACGGCCAAAAGTGACTGGTAGCTCTAGGGGGAAGTAAAGAAGTGGGATATTGCCTTGGTTGCCCTGGGTGGCAAGTACGAGAAGAGAGAGGTAGAAGAAGAGGGAGAGAGGGGCTGTCCAGGGAGGTAAATGGGGGTATTCTACCCCTCAATCATTGAGCAATGGCAAGGGGAGAGTTACTGGAGGTAGGAGAGGATCAGGATTAGCTGTGGTACAAAGTTGACCTCATGGAGATAAGTGGAAGAGGTCAAAAATGGTATTTTGGTAAAGTGTCAGAAGGTGTTTGATAATGGTTTGGGAAAGCAGATGATTTCCATTTGCCATGATACTCCACAGGGTGAAATTACACATATAATTAGGGTCTTCCACCAATTTGGAGCTTATTTCGGCAAAGTTGCCAATGCAACTTTTGTAAACCCTAGAAATCAACAGAAATGGACTTGTGTAGATCTAGTTGAGAAAATCACTTCCCCTTGATGCACCACTTGGTGTAGTGGCCTCATTTGGTCATGTGAACATGCTCACAAAAGTTGGGGTCAAGGAGAGAAAGTTGGTAGTACAAAGTTGTTCAAATTTGATTCTAGTCAGAGAGGGTTTTGGGGCATTTTGGTGAACCAAAGTGACCTTAATTGAGATGAGGCTTCACAAGGTGATTACAATATGCATTTGTGACTCTCTTGATTTTACTTGGATTTTTATGAAAATATTTCCTGCAGAAATATTTCAAATCCTTGAAATGGTCAGAAATGGTTTTGGGAGGTTTTGTCCAATACTTTGGACATGACCATGTGTTGAAACTCTTATATATGGAAAATATATGTCCACTGAGTTTCCCTGATTTTTGTCAAATATTTCTGAAACAATAAAATAATTTTTCCCTATTAAAGACCATTTGTGTCCTTAAGAAAAAGCTTTTAAGTAAAATAGGAAAATAACTTTTAAAATTATATTTTTGTGGTTTATGGGAGTCCTACATCTAATAGGATTCAAATATAACTTTTGAAAGATTTTTCACACACCAAATCAAGTATTTGCAGTGCAAACCTCAATTCAGGGGTTTTTGGAAAACTAATTTTAGAAAATACTTTTGGCCAAATTATTTTTGTAAGAAAATACTATATTGCTCTATACGCATGGCATGATCATTGGGCAGAAGCTTGGGGCAAGGAGATGAAGTATAGAAGGTGGAGTTGTGTTGACTTTAAAGAGCACTTGAAAAACACAGAGAGAAAAACTAACTCAAATAAAAAGCCAAATAATGCAGAAGTTTTTGTCAAACCACACTTTATCATGATTTATTAGCTTAAGTGTTGTGGCATGAAAATCAGGGTGTGACATAGGTTGAATGCATTATACACGTAGCGAAATATTTTAATTGAACATAACATGAATTCAAAGTTTTGAATGACATTTGTAGTGCGAATTGATTTGGTACAGTACACATTAGGCTTGTCCGGAAATTTCAACCCGCGCCTTGTTAGCCCGAAATATTTAAGATATATCTTTGTCTCGTTGTGCTTCGACAACTCCCTCCATCTCAATCCGCGCCTTGCTATTCCAAAATTACAACGCGCGCGAAAATTCCCACCTCCTGTGAAATCCCGACACGTGAAATGCCCGTGGTACCCCTGAACCGAAAGAACCGCCTCAAATCGGTGGAGCTACTTTCGTAACATACCCCACATTTTGAACAAGTGCGTCCCTAAGCCATGTTTCCCCACTCCCATCCCATCCGCCCACCCATTCATACATCGAGGCCGCGAAAACCGCGATGAAGCCCCACACCCTCCTCCGTCCGCCACCCAGCCGGCACCTCTTCCCCGACAACGTCATACACAGCAACACCTCGATGTCCCTCATCCACCATACAGGATGAGGATTCGTCATCGATCTTGTCGTCCCGCTAGTTCAGCCACCCCGTCCTCCACCTCCAAGCAGCTGCCCCAACGTTCCCCTCGTCTTTCGTGCCACCTCCATTCCCACACCGCCGTCTTCACCTGCACCATCGGAAGAACATCATCATCACCGTTTCCTCGGATGAAGATGTGACCTAATCGGCGCCAACAAAGAGGTTATACACTAATCGCCGCATTTTCTTCTTGATTCGATCTCACGGTGCTGCCGGCGCTCGGTCTCGAGCTAACACGGCGCAGCTCCATCCACGGCGGCGTCGCCAGCCACTTCCTCCACGGCGTCGCTCCCTCGGTGATGATGTCCACATCAATAGGAGTTGCTGCTACTTTAGCTCTCGCTCGCGATGCCACTCTGCTCTTGCTATCGGTCCCCTGCCTGGTCTGCTCTTGTTATTGCTCTTGCTCGCGCTGCTACTCTCGCTCTTGCTCTTACTTGCGATGCTGCTCCGATTTGGCTACACTTCAGTCAACTGAATCGACTTTTGGGTCAGTCAATTTTCA
>NC_041384.1:157359915-157377301 GCF_002162155.2 Triticum dicoccoides | reverse complement strand
ACCATCCACAGTGGGGAGGGGGGCTCACTGGAGAGGTACCCCACTATCTATCTTAGGGTTCAGGGTGGGGGCGATGGTCACCGGCGGTGGTGGGGCGGTAGCGTGGGGATGGCTGGAGAAAAAGCTCGGCACGGGGGGCCCTAGAGGGATGGCCGGCGCGGCAGCGGACCGGCGGTGGGGAGTGTTTTCGGGGCGGGCGGGGCAGCGCACCACCGGCCGCAGGCGGCGGGGGGCTGCTGTTTGGCCGGTGGTGGTTGGCGGATCAAGGGGTGGAGGTTGAAGATGAACTGCAGGCCCTTGATTTCGTATCCAACGGCTGCAAAATTGACTGACCAGAGATGAAAAAGTCAGTCGACTGACGTCTAGCCTCACCTTGCTAGTGCATTTAGTTTCGACAGTAAAATTCAGTTTCGACAGCAAAATTCAGTTTCAACAGCAAAATTCAGTTTTGATAGTTAAATTCAGTTTCGACAGTTAAGTTCAGAGATGAGCGGCTGATGTATTTTACATATAGCACTTTGTGGTTATGTATTTTATGTCATGTATTGGAGATGTTATTAGAATTCCACTCAGGTTAACGTTGTCTCTCTTGTCCTGCTTCAGCCTTGGCGTCGTACAACTCACCGGAGCTGCTCCAATGATGAAACCCTCCATCACAGCGGAGCAGTACCTCGGGCTCCATCTCTAGACGCAAAAGATCTTCTTCCCCTCCTCCGATAGCCAAGTCAGCTGGAGCATCCTCACCGGCCAACCCAATCACGCTGAGATCGACATGGCTTCGCCAAAGAGGTTGTACACTTGTTGCATCTCTTTTTTACTCTACATGTTATATATATTATCCACTGAGCACACGTAGTAACGGGAAAAACAATTATTTTATCCTACTATATGACAAGCAGTGAGGTACCAGGCAACTTAGCTATCCGTGATGGACTCTCTTGAACGCCATCATTATTTATCTCTGCGCGTTTGAGCTGTGCATTTGTCGATGGCCCTGGGAGTTGAGCTAGTAGGGCAGTGGCCTGGGTCCAAAGTAATAGAAGTAGCACAAAAACATTTTTTAGTGTAGTCTTTTCCTTGCTCAAGCCTGCTTACTAGAATCGCCAGTGCTTGAAAGGAAAAATGAATGAAAAACATAGGAATTGGAAAGTTTCCTATGGTACTACTATTCATGAATTTGGTTCAAAGGAATGGAGCAAAGGAAAACTGTAGGATTTGTTCCTTTAGTGTCTCCTTGAAAGAAAAAACGTAGGAATTTTAATTTTCACTTGTCCTCCTTTCAATTTTCCTATTCATGAAGCACTAGACTAAGAGATAGTAGCATAATAGCATTATAACCGTACATTTTCTTGTTGTTTGACTTAATCTCACCATGCTTCTTTGCATCCTGTGATCTTCCAATTGTTGTGAATCAAACATCCAGAGTGGTAGAAATCCTGTGATTTTAAATTCTCTGTTTTGCACGTGCATTCCTATCCTATTCCTGTCTATTTCCTATCCCCGCATTGTTGGAATCCTCCAATTCAAATGAGCCCTTACAGAATTACTTCTCTTACAGATAGTTGTCAAAGAATACCTTGCGTGGTTTGTCCCGCTCCTACTGCGCCGTCATCCACCCTAGCTCAGCTGCTCCAACGACGGAAGGGTCCAGCACAGCAGGGATCCGGCCTCCAGACTATCTTTCGCCGCCTCAGATCTTCTTCCCCGCCGCCGGCAGCCATGAAAACTGCATTACCATCATCAACTGAGCAGATGACCTCGAGGACTACACGGGTCCGCAAGAGAGGTCGCACTCTTTCGTGTCTGCTTACGTTATGCATCACTTAATATTACATGCTACTTTATCGTCCGGTTCACCGATTAGACTCTGTGTCAGCTCCAAACTAATGGTCAAAATTGAGTTCTTAAATGGTTGTGGGGTACATATCGGGGCCGCAATCAATAGTATCTATCTACTATCTGGTTAATCTCCAGTGTCTACTATGAGTTTCATGTTGGGTGGGAAACAAACAGTAAAGAAACCATTATCTGTATTTTTTAACTGAAGCCATTATCTACATGCTATTATTGGTTTTGGGTCTATCCACATGTTGCTACCATCACTCTGGATTTCTGCATGCACTCCTTACATAATCTCACTATGTTTTATTCCTATGCATTACAGTTATTGTAAACAATGGAACTGGACATGTAGAGCAAAAGAGACGAGCCTTGCATGGCAATAAAATTTCATGCAGACGTCACTCCATGGTAGGCGCAAAGGCAGCCCCCCTCCACGCATTTCGGATTGTAATCGAGAGGAAGATATCTGTTCTGACGGGGATTCAGAAGGAGAAGACAACTCCTATTTACCCCCTGAGGTCTTCGCTCTAACTTAGCATGCTGATGTTGTTTATATCATGCATATGGTGCCTTGCATTACTTACTTTATACATCAAATATGTCATCTGCTTAGTTTAGACATCCTTTGTGTGAATGCCATCTGTTTAGTTTATTCATCATTTATGTGAATTATGCAACGCCATCTTGTTTAGCCAGGCATCATATATGTGAATTTTGCAATGCCATCCTGCTTAGCCAGTCATCTTATATTTAAATTATATCAGGCCATCCTTTTTTCGTTACATATTACATTTGTCAACAATGTTAGTACATTCAACAGCTCTTCGTGTGCATCAGCCATTTGACACGGTGATGGCAAATTCTGGAATGAAAACAAGGTCTTCAGAGCAGACTATGCTATCTGACGAAGCGCATATCTCGCTGGTTACGGATAGCTCCTCAGAGGAGGACTCAGAGACAGATGACCAGTCCTATCCCCCCCCCCCCGCGAGGTGTATGCTCTAACTTGGCAAGGTTATGTTGCTCATATCGTGCGTATGGTGTCTCGCATTGCTATGTCCTTTAATTAGTTTAGACATGCTTTGTGTGAATGCCACCTGTTCAGTGTCCAATTACCATATATGTGAATTATGCATTGCCATCTTGTTGCAAGATATTATATATGTGAATTATGCAATGCTATCTTGTTGCAAAGGCATTATATATGTGAATTATGCAATGCCATGTTGTTTAGCCAATCATCATGTATGTGAATTATATCATGCTATCATTTTTTTGTATTACGTGTTCCATTTGTCGACAACGTTTGTGTATTCAACTATTCTTCCTGTGCATCAGCCATTTGAAGTGGTTATGGAAGTATCTAGAGTGAAAACAAGGTATTCAGAGCAGACAATGCTACCTGCTGAAGCAGACATCTTGCTGGTTACAGAGAGCTCCTCAGAGGAGGATTCAGAGACTGATGACCAGTCCTATTTCCCCCCTGAGGTCTATGCTCAAACTTGGCAGGGTTATATTACCCATGTCATGCATGTTGTCTTGCATTGCTTAGTTTTTACATCATATATGGATTGCCATCTGCTTACTTGCTTACTATATAAATCATATATCTGAATTATATCATGCCATCATGTTTACATAGTACATACACATCATCTATCTGAATTATGGCATGGCAACCCATTTAATAAAGACGTCATACACATCATCATGTTTAGTGTTTACAGTCATCATATTTTGAATTATGGCATTCTATCCGTGAATATATGTGAATTATGGCATGTCAACCTATTTAATAAACACATTATATAGTTATATCATGTCATCCTGTTTACATAGTCATCATATTTTGAACTATGTCTGTCCATCTTTTTTAGTTAGCCATCATAATGTGAAATTGTGTCATGCTATCCTGTTTAGTTAGCCATCATATATGTGAAATTGTGTCATGCTATCCTGTTTGGTTAGACAACATAAATGTGAATTATTTCATGCTTCATTTTATTCCCCACTATCCATTGCACCTGTCTATCATATAATGTCTATACTTTCAATTACTTTTCTTGTTTATCAGCCATTTGAATTGGAGAGGGTGATGGAAGTATCTAAGGGAGTAACAACACGGTCTTCAGAAAAGATAGTGCTACCAGTAGATGCAGATAGAACCACGGTTGTACTTGCCCAAGGACCAGATCCACCACACGTAACCCAGACTCTCGCAGATTGTACGCCTACCCAGTTGGACAGAGAACCAGCTACACCCTTTCTAACACCAACCCTGACAGATAGTAACCCAGTTCCAGTTGACACAACACCGTCTCCACCACAGAGCACCCAAACATGAGTAGTTAGTAAGGGAACTACAGTTCCCAAAGCACGAGGACCACCACTCCGAATCCCAACTCAACGCTTAAAGGAGAAGAAGATTTGTTCTCAGGTCAGGTTCTGTAGCTATGGTTCATACCCCTTTGCTCTTGCATTACTGTATTTACTCATACCAACTATTTGCAAATTCGAAGGATGGAATTGAAACTCCAATGGCGCAACGGGTATGTTTTAAACCTGTTTCTTTAACTAGTTTGTTGTTGTAACCTGCTCTATGTTGATTTCAGTTTCAATTGAATAAACAGTTATGTTCTCATGTCATGCACACTACAAGTGTTGTTATTGCTCTATAGTTTCCCACACTTATATTCTGTCTATTCTGCTTTGTCTTGAACAAATATTATTTGAATTGTGTCTCTATCTTGATTTGGCAACAAAAACTAGAATGATATAGACCATAAAGTGACCATGGTACATAGATATATGTTTGTTTCATGCTGTTATCCTGTCCACTTTACTACTGAACTCATTTACCAAAATGAGTTTCATATACAACATGGTAAACATGTGATGTGTCTGCTTGTTTCTTTTTTAGAATGCGGACAAAATATTGGAGAACAGTACCGCGTTATGCAATGGTAAAGGAAGTAATGCAGATAAGGTTCAAGATAGTGAGACATCCCTGTTGGTCTCCAAGAAAGCTGATAAAAACTATCTTGACAACGGTGAGAGAACCCAAAAGTCATGTCTTGATGTAGTGTTCGAGTTACTGGCCACTACTGCTGGCACAAGCTCTTCGAACTTGCTGCCTGAATTAGTTCGTCTTCTTGAGTCTCAACTTCAAGTTGAAAGACGTCGATCAGATGTGCTATGACAGGAAGCTGAAGGACTGAGGAAGTCCCTGCAGAATTCAGATGCATACTTCCTGGTGCAACAGCAAGCGCTGGAGGATTTACACGCCAAAGAAGAGAAAGTTAATAAGCTTGCTAAGCATCTTGCCAGCATTATGGGTACCCAGGATATTGTTTCTTGAGATCTTCTGAAGTGGTTTTAGTTCTGGATTTTTTTTGCTGCGATGTTTATTTGCGCTGGTCGCCAACTTTGACAACAAGTGTATATGATATGCTGCTTTGTTCCCTATATTTGCACTATGGCGAACTTTGATGCCTAGTGGATGTAATATGTGTAATAGCCGTGATAGCCTAGCGTTAGTTGCTTGCTTATTTATTTCCTTGTTGTCTTGTTTATTTGTTTGCTTGTAGTCAGTGCAGTTCTTTTTCCGCGGTTTGCTAGTGGCCGCAATAACCTATTTTTTAAAACTAGGCCACAATAACCATGGGCTACATATTTACTGTAGTGACACTGGGCCTCCTACCGGCCGTAGAAATAATGGGCCTTCTATGGGCCGTAGAAACAATGGGCCTTCTACGGTCCGTATCATCAATGGGCCTTATATGGGCCGTATGATTGATTGGCCAAACATGGGCCAATAACAGACCGCATTATGGCCGTAAATGGGCTAGAGTTGGAATCATCCATTCATGGGCCGACCATAATGGGTCGTCGTTAATAGGTCGTATTTGATGACGCTATGAAAACGGCCCAACGTATTAACGGGCCACAAACGGGCCGACTGTAACAACGGGCTGAATTTGGCCCCACAAGCAGAAAATGACAGTAACGGGCCGTAAGTAACCGAATGCTAGAAATGAGCCCAAGAATAAATGGGCCATGAGAAGGCCGAAAGATAACATGGGCTGGAAACGGCCCAATGGAATAATGGGCCGTTAATGGGTATAAAGTGATACATTGTTTATTACGGGCCAGTTTCACCACGGGCCGTTAATGGGCCAAGAGTTACAAAGGGCCTCATATGGGCCGAAAGACGTCATGGGCCATACATGGGCCGGGAGTTAAAATGGGCTGGAATCATATTGGACAGCCCATATGATGCTACTAGGCCTAATTCGGATAGGTTGTAACGGGCCCTGGGTTAGCGGGCTGTAAATGGGCTATATGCGAACAGGCCATTAACAGGCTTTCAGTTGGCTGGCCCGCCACCTTTTAACCAAGTCAAACGGGCCGGCCTTTTCACAGGAATGGGCCTCTGTTGGGCCGTGCCATGTGTCGACGTATCATAGGCGCCTTATGTCCAATGAGTGGATGACATCTCTCCCAACGATGAGCCGACACGTGTTTCCTCCAGCCAATGATGATTTTACATGTGGAAAATCCCCATTGGTCGGGGCTGTTAACGGGTTATCGGATCCAAAACTGGACCCGATAACTTAACGGCATTCCGTTACGATGGATGCCACGTGTCGGTCACCCTTGACGAAAGCACTTCTATGACGCACGTGTTATCGTCATGGAAGTGGACACTTCCGTGATGATAATTTTGGTAATGTCATGGAACACTTCTACGACAGCACAAGTATGACTATCTTGATTCTGTCATAAAATCGTCATGGATGTACATGCATGACAAAAAACGCGACCTACTGTGACAAACACGTATCATCACGGAAGTGTATTTTTTTGTAGTGATGGCCTGAAGAGACAGGCCCTAGAGGTGGCGAATGAGAAGGACACGCTCAACGGCGCCTCGGTGGAGGCGCAAGTCGCGGTCCTCAGCACGGCTGAGCAGCTCTCCAAGGCCAACGACTCCATCAAATACCTAAAGCTGAAGCTGGAGGGTTTTGAGGGGACGCTTTCGGGGGTTAGGGCCCGAGAGGAGACCCTGACCAAGGACCTGGAGGAGGAGAGGCAGCTACGGAGGAATGACGCCGCCAACCACGAGGATTACGTGAAGGGCGAGAACCTCTGGATCAGCCGCCTTGCCGACATCACCGGCAGGATTACCACGAAGCTGGCGGCCATGGGGATGCCAAACGTGAGGTACGTCCCGGAGCCGAACGTGAGTCCCAACGCCAAACTGACCCTGTTCTTCAAGGGTGTTCTTGGAGCCTTGGAGCAGTTTTGCTCCAACAGAGCGACTTCTCTGGCCAATGAGGCCCGGAAGCTTTGCCAAGGTGCCCTGACCAAGGTCCTCACCAAGGTGGCGTACTGGAACCCCAACCTCGACTTCGATGCCGCGCTGGAGAGCTTGCTGGAGGATGTGAACCTCGCGGCACTCGAAGAGCATATCGAGCCCATCATCAGCCGCGTCGATGGAGTTCGAAGGATAGAGGGCCAGCGCCGGGACTAGGCACCCCGTTTCTCATCGCCGCTGCAGGTTCATGACCAAGACAATTTTTATCTTTAGTTAGAACCGCAGCAACAATTGGTGTAATATAACTCTGCAGTACTTTGAAATGATGCATGTTATTCCCCTGTTCGATTTCTCTTTGTATGTCCACCCTACGTTTAATTAGATAGGCTTGCCGGCGCGTAAACCCAAGCCACGGCGCCTTGAGGACGGATCCTCAACAGCCTGCCAGGTGTGATTGCTGCCAGGCAAACCACCTTACCGCTCTCAGCACGGCCGCTTGAACTGTTGAGGGACTCGAAACAGGGCAAGAGCGTTGCCAGTAGCGGAAAGGCCACCCTGCCGATCTCGACGGGCCATTCGAACTGTTGAGCAGACTCAAAACAGAACAAAGGCGTTGCCAATAGCGGAAGGGCCCCATTGCATACAGGTTTCCCATACAAAGAGCAGGACCTACGAGGGGAATAACCTTATACATAAAGGAATTATTCAAAGTTTCACATGACTTAGCTTTTCTGTCGCCATACGGGTGGTTGATGCGTCTGTAGATGATGTCGCTCGCTTGGTCATCTTCTTCCTTGGAACCCATGGCGACGAGGAACCGCCAAAATAGCTCCTAGGTCGGATTTCCACAAATGTGTCCCCTACCTGGTGCGCCAAAGATGTCAGCGTGAAACGACACCTATGCGATCACTGGAATCCCTTCTACGGTTGGCGGGCGCGGGGTTGTGCAAAGAGTGGGTCTAGAAGCCAGCACAAGGATCGTTTACCCAGGATCAGGCCACAAGGATGCGTAATACCCTAGTGCTGCTTTGGTGTATATTTGAGTGTTCTTGAGCTCTTGAACTAGCTACGGTGCATGTGTCGTCCAAAAGATCTGAATCCTTCCTCGGTACGCCTCAGGCCTCCTTTTATAGTCAAAAGGGGCTGCCACAGTGGCACACAAGAGGTGGAAAGGTATACGGTGTACAAGCTTATCGCCTGTCATTACAGGACAAAACGCATTAAATGCGCTACTTAGGTGTCCCCTCGCTTTATTGGGGATGGTAACGAGGCCCGTCCCGTCCGTCGCTCCTCCGTCTGGCTTCGACACGCGTCTAGGCCAACAAGGCGTGTAGCGCCACGTCGGCTGGCAGGCTGCTGAGTTGGCGTGGTGGTAGGGTCTTCACGAAGATCTGCATGCAACCACGCAGGTGCTTGACTAATTGGATTAGTACCCACGTACTACCACGTGGGTACTTGCTTTAGTTGGTGAGTCGGTCGCTAAGCTGGGGCGGCAAGGCCTTGGCACGGTCTTGTGTATATTCCCGGCAAGGGTCTTGCCGGGGCCTTGCAAGCGCCCTCGCAAGAGCCTTGCCGAGGCCTTGCGGGTGTCTTCGGCAAGAAGCCTTGTCAGGGCCTCGTGGGCATCCTCCTCAAGGAGCCTTGCGGTTGTCTTGTCTTCTGGTTCTCATCTAGGCTTCGCAGGCCTTTTGTCTTCACAAAGATCTGCATGCCTCCATGCAGGCGCTTCTCGAGCCTTGGTTCCAATGATGTCGATGGTGTCGGAACTCTCAGGCTCAAGGGTGGCTGTGATGTTAGCGTTGGGTGAGCTGCCCCGGCAAGGCTCTTGTCGGGGCTGTGTAGGCCGCCCCAGCAAGGGTCTTGCCGGGGAGAAGCCCGTATTGTCGCTCTGTCTTCTGCGCCCCTGGTTGGAGTGTTGCTCTGGTATTCTCGTGCCTCCGCTTCCCTCTTCTGCCCTGCTAAGTGTGGTCGCAGGAGCGGCTCTGACTGCCCGTGCACAAGTAAAGGGGTACAAAGAGAGCCCCTACTTTTGTACACCGACAATTGAACATTCTCCAAATATGTAGGATCTAAAGTTGACACTCTTCCAAACCCACTTTCAATAATATTGCAAACACTATTATCAATCTCATATTCATCATGGGGCTTAAATAAATTTTCAAGATCATAAGAAGAATCACCCCAATCGTGATCATTGCAACAAGTAGTAGACATAACAAAACTAGCATTCCCAAGATTAGGGTTTTGCATATTATTAGCACAATTAACATCAAGAGAATCTATAGTAAAATCATTGCAATCATGCTTTTTATTGAAGGAGCTATCGTGAATCTCTTCATAAATTTCTTCATCACAATTTTCAGATTCACGAATTTCAAGCAAAACCTCATAAAGATAATCTAGTGCACTCAAATCACTAGAAATTGGTTCATCACAATTAGATCTCTTAAAGAGATTAGCAAGGGCATGATGATCCATAAAATTTTAGCAAGCAAGATGCAACCAAAAAAGAAGGCACATTGTAACACAAGATCGAACGGAAGGAGGGCGAATAAAACGGCAAGGGTGAAGTGGGGGAGAGGAACATGAGAGGAAAATGGCAAATAATGTAATGCGAGGGAGAAGAGTTTGTGATGGGTACTTGGTATGTCTTGACTTGTGCGTAGATCTCCCCAGCAACGGCGCCAGAAATGGCTAGTTAACGGGAGATCAAATCTTGACTTGACTTGGCGCAAATCTCCCCAACAACAGCGCGAGAAATCCTTCTTGCTACCTCTTGAGCATCCGTTGGTTTTCCCCTGAAAAGGAAAGGGTGATGCAGCAAAGTAGCGTAACTATTTCCCTGAGTTTTTGAGAACCAAGGTATCAATCCAGTAGGAGACTACACGCAAATCGCCTAGTACCTGCACAAACAATTAAGAACCTTGCAACCAACGCAATAAAGGGGTTGTCAATCCCTTCACGGCCACTTGCAAAAGTGAGATCAGATAAAGATAATAAGATAGATATTTTTGGTATTTTTGTTGTGTAGATTGAAAAGTAAAGATTTGCAAAATAAACATGATAGAAATAGCTTGTTGACGGGAGATTAATATGATGGAAAATAGACCCGGGGCCGTAGGTTTCACTAGTGGCTTCTCTCAAGATAGCATATATTACGGTGGGTGAACAAATTACTGTCGAGCAATTGATAGAAAAGAGCATAGTTATGAGAATATCTAGGCATGATCATGAACATAGGCATCACATCCGTGACAAGTAGACCGAAACAATTCTGCATCTACTACTATTACTCCACACATCGACCGCTATCCAGCATGCATCTAGAGTATTAAGTTCATAAGAACAGAGTAACGCATTAGGCAAGATGACATGATGTAGAGGGATAAACTCAAGCAATATGATATAAACCCCATATTTTTATCCTCCATGGCAACAATACAATACATGCATTGCTGCCTGATGTCACTGGGAAAGGACACCGCAAGATTGAACCCAAAGCTAAGCACTTCTCCCATTGCAAGAAAGATCAATCTAGTAGGCCAAACCAAACTGATAATTCGAAGATACTTGCAAAGAAATCAAATCATGCAAAAAAAATCAGAGAAGAATCAAATATTGTTCATAGATAATCTTGATCATAAACCCACAATTCATCGGATCTCGACAAACACACCGCAAAAAGTATTACATCGAATAGATCTCCAAGAAGATCGAGGAGAACTTTGTATTGAGATCCAAAGAGATAGAAGAAGCCATCTAGCTAATAACTATGGACCCGAAGGTCTGTGGTAAACTACTCACACATCATCGGAGAGGCTATGGTGTTGATGTGGAAGCCCTCTGTGATCGATTCCCCCTCTGGCTGAGCGCCGGAAAAGGCCCCAAGATGTGATCTCATGGGTACAGAAGGTTTCGGCGGTGGAAAAAGTGTTTTTGGCTCCCCTAGATGTTTTAAGGGTATAAGAGTATATATATATATATATATATATATATATATATATATATATATATATATATATATATATATATATATATATATATATATATATATAGGCGAAAGAAGTATGTCGGTGGAGCTACGAGGGGCCCACGAGGGTGGGGGCGCGCCTCCCTGCCTCGTGGCTTCCTCGCTGCTTCCTTGACTTCCACTCCAAGTCTCCTGGATTGCGTTTGTTCCAAAAACAATCCTCACGAAGGTTTCATTCCGTTTGGATTCTGTTTGATATTCCTTTTCTGGGAAACACTGAAATAGGCAAAAAAATAGCAATTTGCACTGGGCCTTCGGTTAATAGGTTAGTCCCAAAAATAATATTAAAGCCCATTAAACATCCAAAACAGATAATATAATAGCATGGAACAATCAAAAATTATAGATACATTGGATACGTATCACCTATCATCGGGCGCCAGACTGCTCGCCGAACTGTCGTCCTCGCTATCGCTCGACATGGCTGCAGAGTGTGTGGCAGTGTGTAGCGCGGCCTGCCGGGGTGATACGTCTCCAATGTATCTATAATTTTTGATTGTTCCATGCTATTATATTACCCGTTTTGGATGTTTATGGGCTTAACTTTTCACTTTTATATCATTTTTGGGACTAACCTACTAACTGGAGGCCCAACCCGAATTGCTGTTTTTTTTGCCTATTTCAGTGTTTTGAAGAAAAGGAATATCAAATGGAGTCCAAATGGGATGAAACCTTCGGGGGCGATCTTTTTGGAACAAATGCAAACCAGGAGACTTGCAGTGGACGTCAAGAAGTAAACGAGGCGGCCACGAGGGTGCCCGGCGCGCCCTAGGGGGGTGGGCACGCCCCCCACCCACGTGGGCCCCTCGTGGCTCCACCGACCTACTTCTTCCTCCTATATATATCCACGTACCCCGAGAACATCCAAGAGCACCACAAAAACCTAATTCCACCGCCGCAACCTTCTACATCCGCGAAATCCAATTTGGAGCCTTCGTTGGCGCTCCGCCGGAGGGGGAATCGACCATGGAGGGCCTCTACATCATCTCCAAGGCCTCTCCGATGAGTTGTGAGTAGTTTGCCATAGACCTTCGGGTCCATAGTTATTAGCTTGCTAGCTTCTTCTCTCTCTTTAAATCTCAATACAAAGTTCTCCTCGATCTTCTTGGAGATCTATTTGATGTAACTCTTTTTGCGGTGTGTTTGTCGAGATCCGATGAATTGTGGATTTATGATCAAGTTTATCTATGAGAAATAATTGAATCTCCTCTGAATTCTTTTATGTGTGATTGGTTATCTTTGCAAGTCTCTTTGAATTATCAGTTTGGTTTGGCCTACTAGATTGATCTTTCTTGCAATGGGAGAAGTGCTTAGCTTTGGGTTCAATCTTGCGGTGTCCTTTCCCAGTGACAGCAGGGGCAGCAAGGCACGTATTGTATTGTTGCCATAGAGGATAAAAAGATGGGGTTTATATCATATTGCTTGAGTTTATCCCTCTACATCATGTCATCTTTCTTAATGTGTTACTCTGTTCTTATGAACTTAATACTCTAGATGCAGGCAGGAGTCGGTCGATGTGTGGAGTAATAGTAGTAGATGTATAATCGTTTCGGTCTACTTGATGCGGACGTGATGCCTATATACATGATCATGCCTAGATAATCTCATAACTATGCACTTTTCTATCAATTGCTCGACAGTAATTTGTTCACCCACTGCAATACTTTTGCTATCTTGAGAGAAGCAACTAGTGAAACCTATGGCCCCCGAGTCCATCTTTTATCATATAAGTTTCCCATCTATCTTTTATTTGAAATCTTTACTTTCCAATCTATATCATAAAAATACCAAAAATATTTATCTTATCTTATTATCTCTATCAAGATCTCACTTTCGCAAGTTAGCGTGAAGGGATTGACAACCCCTTTATCGCGTTGGTTGCGAGGTTCTTGTTTGTTTGTGTAGGTACGAGAGACTTTTGAGGCGCCTCCTACTAGATTGATACCTTGGTTCTCAAAAACTGAGGGAAATACTTACGATACTTCGCTGCATCACCCTTCCTCTTCAAGGGAAAACCAACGCAGTGCTCAAGAGGTAGCAAGAAGGATTTCTGGCGCCGTTGCCGGGGAGTTCTTCGCTCAAGTCAAGACATACCAAGTACCCATCACAAACTCATCTCCCTCGCATTACATTATTTGACATTTCCCTCTCGTTTTCCCCTCCCCCTCTTCACCCTTGCCGTTTTATTCGCCCTCTCTTTCCCATTCTCCTCTCTTTTTCGCTTGCCTCTTGTTTGCTTGTGTGTTGGATTGCTTATCACTATGGCGCACGATAATACCAAATTGTGTGAATTTTCCAGTACCAATAATAATGATTTCCTTAGCACTCCGATTGCTCCTCTTAATGATGTCAAATCTTGTGAAATCAATGCTGCTTTGTTGAATCTTGTTATGAAAGATCAATTCTCTGGCCTTCCTAGTGAAGATGCCGCTACTCATCTAAACAACTTTGTTGATTTGTGTGATATGCAAAAGAAGAAAGATACGGATAATGATATTTTTAAATTGAAGTTATTTCCATTTTCAGTTAGAGATCGTGCTAAAACTTGGTTTTCGTCTTTGCCTAAAAATAGTATCGATTCATGGAATAAGTGCAAAGATGCTTTTATCTCTAAGTGTTTTCCTCCCGCTAAGATCATCTCTCTTAGAAACGATATTATGAATTTTAAACAACTTGATCATCAGCATGTTTCCCAATCTTGGGAAAGAATGAAATTAATGATTCGCAATTGCCCTACACATGGTTTGAATTTATGGATGATCATACAATATTTTTATGCCGGGTTGAATTTTGCTTCTAGAAATCTTTTAGATTCGGCCGCGAGAGGCACTTTTATGGAAATCACTTTAGGAGAAGCTACTAAACTCCTTGATAATATTATGGTTAATTATTCTCAATGGCACATCGAAAGATCTAGTAGTAAAAAAGTTCATGCGATAGAAGAAATTAATGTTTTGAGTGGAAAGATGGATGAACTTAAGAAATTGTTTGCTACTAAGAGTGATCCTATTGATCCCAATTGTGACGCCCCCGATTCAATCGTACACTAATCATGCACGCAAATGTGTACGATCAAGATCAGGGACTCACGGGAAGATATCACAACACAACTCTACAAATAAAATAAGTCATACAAGCATCATAATACAAGCCAGGGGCCTCGAGGGCTCGATTACAAGTGCTCGATCATAGACGAGTCAGCGGAAGCAACAATATCTGAGTACAGACATAAGTTAAACAAGTTGCCATAAGATGGCTAGCACAAACTGGGATACAGATCGAAAGAGGCGCAGGCCTCCTGCCTGGGATCCTCCTAACTACTCCTGGTCGTCGTCAGCGGGCTGCACGTAGTAGTAGGCACCTCTGGTGTAGTAGGGGTCGTCGTCGACGGTGGCGTCTGGCTCCTAGACTCCAGCATCTGGTTGCGACAACCAGAAAGAAAGGAAAGGGGGAGAAAGGGGGGAGAAAGCAACCGTGAGTACTCATCCAAAGTACTCGCAAGCAAGGAACTAAACTACATATGCATGGGTATATGTGTAAGGAGGCCATATCAGTGGACTGAACTGCAGAACGCCAGAATAAGAGGGGGATGGCTAGTCCTATCGAAGACTACGCTTCTGGCAGCCTCCGTCTTGCAGCATGCAGAAGAGAGTAGACTGAAGTCCTCCAAGTAGCATCTCCAAGTAGTATCTCCAAGTATCATCTCCAAGTAGCATCGCATAGCATAATCCTACCCGGCGATCCCCTCCTCGTATCCCTGAGAGAGAGCGACCACCGGTTGTATCTGGCACTTGGAAGGGTGTGTTTTATTAAGTATCCGGTTCTAGTTGTCATAAGGTCAAGGTACAACTCCAAGTCGTCCTGTTACCGAAGATCACGGCTATTCGAATAGATTAACTTCCCTGCAGGGGTGCACCACATAACCCAACACGCTCGATCCCATTTGGCCGGACACACTTTCCTGGGTCATGCCCGGCCTCGGAAGATCAACACGTCGCAGCCCCACCTAGGCAAAACAGAGAGGTCAGCACGCCGGTCTAAACCTAAGCGCGCAGGGGTCTGGGCCCATCGCCCTGAGCACACCTGCACGTTGCGTGGGCGGCCGAAAGCAGACCTAGCCTAGTGGCGTTCCAGTCCAATTCGGCGCGCGCCGCTCCGTCGCTGACGTCTGAAGTGCTTCGGCTGATACCACGACGTCGGGATACCCATAACTACTCCCACATAGATGGTTAGTGCGTATAGGCTCGTAGCCGACTCAGATCAAATACCAAGATCTCGTTAAGCGTGTTAAGTATCCGCGAACGCCGAACAGGGCCAGGCCCACCTATCTCCTAGGTGGTCTCAACCTGCCCTGTCGCTCCGCCACAAAGTAACAGTCGAGGGCCGTCGGGAACCCAGGCCCACCTCTACCGGGATGGAGCCACCTGTCCTTTCAGCCCCCTCGTCAGAATCACTTGCGGGTACTCAATGAGCTGACCCGACTTTAGTCACCATCTGTATAGTATGTATGTATGTATAGTATATACCCGTGATCACCTCCCAAGTGATCACGGCCCGATAGTATAGCAAGGCAGACTGACAAGGATGTAGGGCCAATGATGATAAACTAGCATCCTATACTAAGCATTTAGGATTGTAGGTAAGGTATCAACAAATGTAGCAACAATGTCAGGCTATGCATCAGAATAGGATTAACGGAAAGCAGTAACATGCTACACTACTCTAATGCAAGCAATATAGAGGAGAATAGGTGATATCTGGTGATCAAGGGGGGGGCTTGCCTGGTTGCTCTGGCAAGAGAGAGGGGTCGTCAACTCCGTAGTCGAACTGGTCAGCAGCAGCGTCGGTCTCGTAGTCTATCGGAGAGAAGAGGGGGAAGAAATAATGAATACAGAGC
Organism: Triticum dicoccoides; assembly: GCF_002162155.2. Lineage (NCBI taxonomy): Eukaryota > Viridiplantae > Streptophyta > Magnoliopsida > Poales > Poaceae > Triticum > Triticum dicoccoides. The sequence goes on along the minus strand of NC_041384.1, from coordinate 157,361,215 downwards.
AAACAAAGCATCACAAAATATAACAAGGCAATACGCGGTGTTCGGTGTGCCCTAACGCGGTAGTAGGTGATACCGGTGAAGGGGGAAAACATCCGGGAAAGTATTCCCGGTGTTTCGTGTTTCCGGGCAGAGGAGCTGGAGGGGGAAAGTTGCGAGTTCGATAGGTTAGGGGTGTGTGGCGGACGAACGGACTGCGTATCCGGATTCGTCTCGTCGTTCTGAGCAACTTTCATGTTGAAAATAATTTAATCCGAGTCACGGATTAAAAGATATGATTTTCTAAAGATTTTATTAGTTTTTGGAATTTAATTAATTATTTAATTTAATTCGAAATTTGGTTTTATGACATCAGCATGATGTCATGCTGACGTCAGCAGTCAACAAAGTTGACTGGGTCAACTATGTGTGGGACCCTCATGTCATTGATTGATTAGTCTAATCAGGAGGTTAATTAAGTAACTAGTAATTAGGTTAATCTAATCAAGACTAATTAATTTAATTAAGCCTTTAATCAATTAATTAATTATCATTTTAATTAATTTTAGTTATTATTTATTAATTCATTTTTTTAAAAATTAATTTAATTAGTATTATATTTTTTTTTGTTTTCGTTCACAGGGGGTGGGCCCCGTTGTCTGTGGCACAGAGGCCTTGCGGGTCGGGCCCTGGGTGCGGGCGTGGTGCCCGTGCCCGCCGAACGGGGCTGGCCTCGGACGCGGCCCGTGGCGTGGGCGCCGGCAGCCAGTCGGGGGCGAGCTGCGGTGGATGCAGCTGCAGGCCGGCGGCGGGGCGCTGCGACTCGAGGCGAGGTGAGCGACGGGCTGCGCGAGAGGAGGCGCCCGAGCGAGGACGGATGCAGGGGAGTGTGGGCAGCGGCGGCAGTAGGGCGGGCTACGGTCGTGCGCGCGCGAATGAACGGCGCCGGTGACGGAGAATAAGGGGAGAGAGGGAGGAAGGCCGGAGCTCACAGCGGGGCGCAGGGCACGAGGCAGTGGTGCTCGAGGTGGGGGACGGGGACGACACACGCGGAGAAGGCAGTCCGGCGAGGTGGCTAAGGCGGAGGTGCAGCTCCGGGCGGCGAGGATCGGCGGCGACGCGTCGTGGGGAGGAGACGAAGTCGAGGTGGCGTTGGGCGACGGCGGAGCGGTGGCGGCCCGGTGATGAGGGGGCGATGGAGAGGAGAAGAGGATGCGGCTGTCCGGTGGGGAGGCGGCGCTGGCGAGGTGGCTTCGGGCGGCGGCGACGGGCGATCCGGTCGACGTCAGGGTCGGGCCCCTCCCCGATCCAGATGGGATCGAGA
>NC_041384.1:157353504-157359813 GCF_002162155.2 Triticum dicoccoides | reverse complement strand
GGGGTGGGCCGGCCTGGCTGGTTGGGACGTGGGGCGGCCTGGTGCGGAGGCCAGCTGGGCCGCTCGGCCCAGCGTGGGGGGAGGGGTGTTTCTATTTTTATGTTTTTTTTTAGCTTTGTTTTCTGTTTTCTTTTCTTTATCTATTTTCTTTTCTATTTTATTCTTTTAACTTTTGTTTTATAAAATATAAATACAACTCCTAAATTAACGTTATAATTTATTCTACTGCCCCAAAAAGTTTGACACCTAATAAAAATAGTTTGCATTATTATTAATTATAAAAGGCATTTAATTAATTGTCACAGCTGCTGTTTTAATTACTCTAGAGCCTTTAACATATTATAAAATTGTGGTTTCTCCACAATAATTACCTGTGCATTATTCTGTTCACTCCGAACATTTTAGTTTTAAAAATTGAAGACTTTTATTGTTTGCCTGATTTTGAACTTGAATTTGAATCGGTTTCGAACTAACTCGAGATTAGCAACTATAATTGAGGTGACGTGGCATCATTAGCAGAGGAGCACTGTAGCTTAATTACCCGAGCGTCACAATTCTCCTCCACTACAAGAAATCTCGTCCCGAGATTTAAGAGGGGAAGTGCGGGGAAGGGATTAGGTTGCGAAATTCTAACGGGTCTTGTTGGTCTTGGCTACTCTTCTCGAGGAGGTCGATCCATTACATGGTTGTCTTCACTTCTCTGCTTCAGGTCATCATGGTGATGTCGTTCTTTTCTCGGGAACTCCAACGTACTTACGAATAGGTAAGGGGGCAGCTCGGCTACGACAGAATGCTTATGAGGGAAACAATCTGGGGGTTAACCCATGAATGAGCATAAGATTATCTCTTGAGTCGAACATATCGAATACATCAAGAGTAAGGTACGAAGGTACAATAAGAGGTTCCAAGTGGATAGATAGTTGCTCGAAGTCTGACCCAGAGTGAGAAAGGGTTTCAGAGCAGCGAGAGTAAGTATTGCGTCTGATACCAGAATAGAGCATTAGGAAGGTGGCCCGTGAATTAAATACGAAGCCAAGCGCGAGGAATAACTTCGACAATAGGGTGTATAGGAGAGTCAGGTTTTGATCCTGTGGAACTGTGGGTTATGGGCCCACCATGTGGGTTAAACGTTAAAAGAGCGGTGACATCTTGCACGATTATGATAGCAAGGCATGTCAGAGGGTAGCCTATCAGTTATGTCAGCACAATGTCGGTACCAGGGGCGAGGGACGAAGAGAACCATTTTCCTGCTCGTTGAACGAGGCGGACCAATAGGCAAAGTTCTCGTCCATCGGTGGTGACCGGAATGCTATCGACAATTTCAACAGGGTCTTACTGACAGAGTTGTACATCGGGGTGTTTGCACAAGCAGTGGATTATTACTGCTTATATCATATAGATCATAGCAAAGGTCTAAACAAACCAATGGAAGGAAAAATATGATCATCAGATTAAACAGAACAATGGAAAGGAAAATGTGTTTAAACACATATTTCAGGGGTATATCCTTCCTAATGACAAGCAGAGCATGATATCCATGACAGGATATAAAGTAGAAAACCATTTAGGTAAGGGGAAGGAATCTCATGATATTACCCATACAACGGTGTTAGGATAAGTGATAAATAGAATTTAGCATCGTGCTTCAAATGTTCCTGTTGAAAATCGGAGTACCATTGACATGCTTCGAGATAACATTGACATGGTCTTCAGGTGAAGATCAGACTTTGGAAACACGAAGGATCCATCAGGAATAACTTGTAGAATAAGTCTTACAATTTCCTCATGGAAGAATGGCTAAACTTGCTAAAAAGGATACTACAACAATAGGTCCTCCACCCAGGGGGGGGGTGCTAGGCATGACATCATGTTACCAGGTCATCAAAGGACCAACATCATAACTCTTGGAAAGTTGTCCCTACCATCATATCTGACCGAGATTCAGATCCGATTGGTGTCATGATACCTCAAGCTCACGATGCTTGAGGAGAAAAGGTGCGATACAAATTGATGAGATGACATCGAAGATTCTCGGGAGATGAACCATGGAAGCCAGTTCCGAAACAAGAGTTCATCGGTAAACCAATGAGAGGATGAGGAGGTGGCTGGTGGAATCAGCGACAATTCATCGAGATTAACAAAAGATGGATTTCCACAATTATGTGAACAAAGAGATAACATTTGTCAGATCAAATGGTATAATGATGTATGCTTGAGGAAAACATACACAATTAAACATTGGTTGAAAGGTGCACCCGAAATATGGGTTGGGTTGCACAACCAACGTCAGAATGGTGATTCAATAGTCAATAGCCTAAGAATGAACTTTCGACCATTAACTTCAAAAAAATTTAGGGTTGCTAGAAGGAAAGAATCCAAACAACACCGTTCACTTGTTGGAATTAACACGGGGACCAAGAAATGAACGAAGATGGCAAGAAGCATTTTGTTATCAAGAATTCTTAAGAGGTGGTGAAATTCTCACCACATTCTTGACAAAAAGAGATGGTAATACTTCCGAGGTAAGGAAGATCAACTGCTGGGTAGCAGTGATCTCAAGGTTTTACATAAAACACGAACAAGTTGTGTTGAACGAAAGGCAATAAAGTGGTCGATGAGAACAGGAATCATCGAGGGGCAAGGATGGTATTACCCATCATGAATTCAATTGAATTCCTGGAAGAGCTCATAAGGTTGATGATGATCACGACACAATTGTCGAGAGATTTCATGCAGATGTAGTCAATCAGCGACGACATCAAGTCAAAGGAATGATGAAGCAAGAGGTTATTGGAACCACAGTTACGACACAAACTCAAACTCAAGCTTGTTGTTTAAGGTGAAAGGGAATGACGAGGAAAATCGACGTAAGCTTAATTCATCGTCGAAAATTGTGCTCCGAGAAGAAGGACCGGGTAGCACAGTTAAAATCATCACGACAATGATATAGCCAAACAGGCTAGGAATGACATGATCAGGTACAAACTCGTACTTATAGAAGCTTACTGAAGAGTGGTTGAACCGTAGAGCGGACTCGGTTCAGTTATCGATGTCTTTGAGTGTTCAATAACTCAGAGCCCGTGAAAAATTGGAATCAGTGGGAAGGTAGCACTTGATGAAGAACTCATAAAAAGTTATGCAGTTCCATGATAATCTCGAGATACCAGGGGGGTTAATACTCGATGACAGACCAATGTAGAGGTTGGATTGGGGGTATTGCTCTACAGAAGACAAGTGCTTACACTTGCATCAAAAATGGTATTTAAAGGAGAACATGGTCGGAACCACGATTGTAAAAGGCCATACCCCAGATATAAGATGAACTTATATCAAGGGAATAATTAATTTTAAAAGAAGCTTCGATGAGAAGATGTACATCGGGTCCATGGGCATGAACACAAAGTTCAAGGTCGACTCCCACTTCTCCAATGCATAACCTTTCATCCACTTCTCGCGTTCGATAAAGTTGCAGTGTTGAAATTTTATCTGGCGAAGCACCAGAAGAGTATGACTCGTGAAAACTTTCGAGTTCTCACCCATTAAGGAGGGCATAGGTTCAACCCATCGGAGCATCTTATAATCATATACCAGAATCTTTAGAAGTAATTAACTCAAGCTCGAAGACAGAGCATGGTTAAGAAAGCAGAGGATACAATTTACCAAGGGCATTATGTATCCGAGGAAAGGCTCACAAGGTTATTGAATATGAAGGGCGTTGTCAGATAAAATCCAACAAAGGATCTGGTGGTCCACAAGGGATCTGACGTGAGCATCGGTACTCAACCAGAGGAAGAAGAATGCACGGGCATCATATTATAGAACATCGGAAGGATTCGATGCTTAGATAATAAAGGAATTTCGATCCCCAAAACAAAGGATCAGAAGCAATGCTCTGAGTAGGGATGGATAAGTTGAATATACCAGAGACACAATTGACGACAAATAGTTTGGTCCAGAACCAATTCCAGTTAAAAGAATGGCAGCTCAGCCGGAAAAGTAACTTATAAGGATCAAAGAAGATTGCGTGCATTCGCAAACATATTGAGTCAACAGACTCAAAAATGATAATGACAAGGAATGTCAATAAGACTACGAGAGTTATGGGATTAACCATAAGGCAAGCAAGCAAGAATTTCAAGAGCCAAGGCTCCAGAGGATTTTCGGAAGATCGAATATTATTTTGAAGACTTTTGTGAAACACATGAAGAACTGGGGATGAGTGGATACTCGACAAGTGCGAGAAATTATTCTTAGGGGTATTCAAGTGACAAGAACAGCAAGGCAGTAAGCTCAAGGGATTATCAAAACAACGACGAGTTTTCAGGTTATCTTGTAATAACAAGACCAACTGGGGATGAATGTAAGAATAACAACTGCAAGTAGTTATCCATAAGGGTTTGCAGTGGAAGGGGAATTGCAAACGCGATGAACACAAGTTCTCGGGTTAACAGCGGAGAGTATCTTCAGGGTCTTCTGGTGCAGCAGACGATCATCAGTAACAAGGGGCTCTCCGGGTGAAAGTGATAACGAGATCCTATGTTAGATTTAGCAAAATTCCTTTAACCCGAATAGAAGAGAGATCAGAGTCCCAGAGTAAAGGTCGAGGAGTAAAAGATCCTAGTACCACCCGATGGCGACGTGGGCCCGTAAGGCACACAGCCAAGTTAGTAAAAGTTTTGCAATGTCTAGACTCGACTTCGGCCAAGGAGTGTGGAAGGGGGGATTCCTACAGGCAGTTGGCTCTGATACCAACTTGTGACGCCCCCGATTCAATACACTAATCATGCACGCAAATGTGTACGATCAAGATCAGGGACTCACGGGAAGATATCACAACACAACTCTACAAATAAAATAAGTCATACAAGCATCATAATACAAGCCAGGGGCCTCGAGGGCTCGATTACAAGTGCTCGATCATAGACGAGTCAGCGGAAGCAACAATATCTGAGTACAGACATAAGTTAAACAAGTTGCCATAAGATGGCTAGCACAAACTGGGATACAGATCGAAAGAGGCGCAGGCCTCCTGCCTGGGATCCTCCTAACTACTCCTGGTCGTCGTCAGCGGGCTGCACGTAGTAGTAGGCACCTCTGGTGTAGTAGGGGTCGTCGTCGACGGTGGCGTCTGGCTCCTGGACTCCAGCATCTGGTTGCGACAACCAGAAAGAAAGGAAAGGGGGAAAAAGGGGGGAGAAAGCAACCGTGAGTACTCATCCAAAGTACTCGCAAGCAAGGAACTAAACTACATATGCATGGGTATATGTGTAAGGAGGCCATATCAGTGGACTGAACTGCAGAATGCCAGAATAAGAGGGGGATGGCTAGTCCTATCAAAGACTACGCTTCTGGCAGCCTCCGTCTTGCAGCATGCAGAAGAGAGTAGACTGAAGTCCTCCAAGTAGCATCTCCAAGTAGTATCTCCAAGTATCATCTCCAAGTAGCATCGCATAGCATAATCCTACCCGGCGATCCCCTCCTCGTATCCCTGAGAGAGAGCGACCACCGGTTGTATCTGGCACTTGGAAGGGTGTGTTTTATTAAGTATCCGGTTCTAGTTGTCATAAGGTCAAGGTACAACTCCAAGTCGTCCTGTTACCGAAGATCACGGCTATTCGAATAGATTAACTTCCCTGCAGGGGTGCACCACATAACCCAACACGCTCGATCCCATTTGGCCGGACACACTTTCCTGGGTCATGCCCGGCCTCGGAAGATCAACACGTCGCAGCCCCACCTAGGCAAAACAGAGAGGTCAGCACGCCGGTCTAAACCTAAGCGCGCAGGGGTCTGGGCCCATCGCCCTGAGCACACCTGCACGTTGCGTGGGCGGCCGAAAGCAGACCTAGCCTAGTGGCGTTCCAGTACAATTCGGCGCGCGCCGCTCCGTCGCTGACGTCTGAAGTGCTTCGGCTGATACCACGACGTCGGGATACCCATAACTACTCCCACGTAGATGGTTAGTGCGTATAGGCTCGTAGCCGACTCAGATCAAATACCAAGATCTCGTTAAGCGTGTTAAGTATCCGCGAACGCCGAACAGGGCCAGGCCCACCTGTCTCCTAGGTGGTCTCAACCTGCCCTGTCGCTCCGCCACAAAGTAACAGTCGAGGGCCGTCGGGAACCCAGGCCCACCTCTACCGGGATGGAGCCACCTGTCCTTTCAGCCCCCTCGTCAGAATCACTTGCGGGTACTCAATGAGCTGACCCGACTTTAGTCACCATCTGTATAGTATGTATGTATGTATAGTATATACCCGTGATCACCTCCCAAGTGATCACGGCCCGATAGTATAGCAAGGCAGACTG
>NC_041384.1:157326805-157351499 GCF_002162155.2 Triticum dicoccoides | reverse complement strand
TTTTTTTAGCTTTGTTTTCTGTTTTCTTTTCTTTATCTATTTTCTTTTCTATTTTATTCTTTTAACTTTTGTTTTATAAAATATAAATACAACTCCTAAATTAATGTTATAATTTATTCTACTGCCCCAAAAAGTTTGACACCTAATAAAAATAGTTTGCATTATTATTAATTATAAAAGGCATTTAATTAATTGTCACAGCTGCTGTTTTAATTACTCTAGAGCCTTTAACATATTATAAAATTGTGGTTTCTCCACAATAATTACCTGTGCATTATTTTGTTCACTCCGAACATTTTAGTTTTAAAAATTGAAGACTTTTATTGTTTGCCTGATTTTGAACTTGAATTTGAATCGGTTTCGAACTAACTCGAGATTAGCAACTATAATTGAGGTGACGTGGCATCATTAGCAGAGGAGCACTGTAGCTTAATTACCCGGGCGTCACACCAATGATATGACTTTGTCTACTTTGATTGAGAATAATAATTAATCTATGGATGTTAATTTTTTTGGTAGGAATAATTTTGGTAATAACGCGTATAGAGGAAACTTTAATCCTAGGTCGTTTCCTAGTAATTCCTCTAATAATTATGGTAATTCCTATAACAACTCTTATGGAAATTTTAATAAGATGCCCTCTGATTTTGAGAATAGTGTTAAAGAATTTATGATCTCTCAAAATAATTTCAATGCTTTGCTTGAAGAAAAATTGCTTAAAGTTGATGAATTGGCAAGGAACGTTGATAGACTTTCTCTTGATGTTGATTCTTTGAAACTTAGATCTATTCCACCTAAGCATGATATCAATGAGTCTCTCAAAGCCATGAGAATTTCCATTGATGAGTGCAAAGAAAGAACCGCTAGGATGCGTGCTAAGAAAGATTGCTTTGTAAAAGCGTGTTCTTCTAGTTTCCATGATAATAATGATGAAGATCTAAAAGTTATTGATGTGTCCCCTATTAAATCTTTGTTTTGCAATATGAATCTTGATAATGATGGGACTGGAGATGAGTCAACTTTAGTTAAAAGGCGTCCCAATGATTCGGAGTTTTTAGATCTTGATGCTAAATTTGGTAAAAGTGGGATTGGAGAGGTCAAAACTTTACATATCATTGAGCCCACTATTATGGATTTCAAGTAATTTAATTATGATAATTGTTGTTTAATAGATTGTATTTCCTTGTTGCAATCCATGTTGAATTCTCCTCATGCTTATAGTCAAAATAAAGCTTTTACCAAACATATCTTTGATGCTTTGATGCAATCTTATGAAGAAAAACTTGAATTGCAAGTTTTGATACCTAGAAAACTTTATGATGAGTGGGAACCTACTATAAAAATTAAAATTAAATATCATGAGTGCTATGCTTTGTGTGATTTGGGTGCTAGTGTTTCCATGATTCCGAAAACTTTATGTGATGTGCTAGGTTTCCATGATTTTGATGATTGCTCTTTAAACTTGCACCTTGCGGATTCCACTATTAAGAAACCTATGGGAAGGATTAATGATGTTCTTATTGTTGCAAATAGGAATTATGTGCCCGTAGATTTTATCATTCTTGATATAGATTGCAATCTTTCATGTCCTATTATTCTTGGTAGACCTTTCCTTAGAACGATTGGTGCAATTATTGATATAAAGGAAGGGAATATTAGATTCCAATTTCCATTAAGGAAAGGCATGGAACACTTCCCTAGAAAGAAAGTCAAATTACCTTATGAATCTATCATGCGAGCCACTTATGAATTGAATGCCAAAGATGGCAATACTTAGATCTATTCTCGCTTTTATGCCTAGCTAGGGGCGTTAAACGATAGCGCTTGTTGGGAGGCAACCCAATTTTATTTTTGTTCCTTGCTTTTTGCTTCTGTTTAGTAATAATTAATTCATCTAGCTTCTGTTTAGATGTGGTTTTATGTTTTAGTTAGTGTGTGTGCCAAGTAGAACCTATAGGATAACCTACGGTGATAGTTAATTTGATTCTGCTGAAAAACAGAAACTTTTGTGCGCAGGAGAATAATTTTAATAAATCACAGAGACGTGCGTTTTAGTTGATTCTTTTTGGAGTAGATCAATAGACAAATTTCCCAGGACTTCCTATTTTTTAAGGAGTTTTAGAGTACCATAAGTATTCGAAAGTTACAGATTGCTACAGACTGTTCTTTTTTTGACGGATTCTATTTTTCGTGTGTTGTTTGCTTATTTTGATGAATCTATGGCTAGTATCGGGGGGTATCAACCATAGAGAAGTTGGAATACAGTATGTTTAACACCAATATAAACAAATAATAAGTTCATTAAAGTACCTTATGTGGTGGTTTTTTCTTTCTTGCACTAACATAGCTTATGAGATTTCCTGTTGAGTTTTGTGTTGTGAAGTTTTCAAGTTTTGGGTAAAGATTTGATGGACTATGGAATAAGGAGTGGCAAGAGCCTACGCTTGGGGATGCCCATGGCACCCCAAGATATTCAAGGAAAACCAAAATCCTAAGCTTGGGATGCCCCAGAAGGCATCCCCTCTTTCGTCTTCGTTTATCGGTAACTTTACTTGGAGCTATATTTTTATTCACCACATGATATGTGTTTTGCTTGGAGCATCTTGTATGATATGACTCTTTGCTTTTTAGTTTACCACAATCATCCTTGTTGTACACACATTTTGGGAGAGACACACATGATTTGGAATTTATTAGAATACTCTATGTGCTTCACATATATCTTTTGAGCTAAATAATTTTTACTCTAGTGCTTCACTTATATATTTTAGAGCACGGTGGTGGCTTTATTTTGTAGAATTGTTGATCTCTCATGCTTCACTTATATTATTTTGAGAGTCTTTTAGAACATCATGGTATTTGCTATGGTTATAAAATTGTTCCTTGAATGATGGGCATCCAAATTGGGTATAATAAAAACTATCATAGAAAGTGAATTGGATGCCATGATCAATTTGATGCTTGATAATTGTTTTGAGATATGAGGATGGTGGTATTAGAGTCATGCTAGTTAAAGTAGTTGTGAATTTGAGGAATACATGTGTTAAAGTTAGTGATTCCCGTAGCATGCACGTATGGTGAACCGCTTTGCGATGAAGTTGGAGCATAATTTATTTATTGATTATCTTCCTTATGAGTGGCGGTCGGGGACGAGCGATGGTCTTTTCCTACCAATCTATCCCCCTAGGAGCATGCGCGTAGTACTTTGTTTCAATGACTTGTAGATTTTTGCAATAAGTATATAAGTTCTTTATGACTAATGTTGAGTCCATGGATTATACGCACTCTCACCCTTCCACCATTGCTAGCCTCTCTTGTGCCGCGCAACTTTCGCCAGTACCATACACCCACCATATACCTTCCTCAAAACAACCGCCATACCTACCTATTATGACATTTCCATAGCCATTCCGAGATATATAGCCATGCAACTTTCCACCATTCCGTTTATTATGACACGCTCCATCATTGTCATATTTCTTTTGCATGATCATGTAGTTGACATCATATTTGTGGCAAAGCCACCTTCATAATTCTTCATACATGTCACTCTTGATTCATTGCAAATCCCGGTACACCACCAGAGGCATTCATATAGAGTCATATTTTGTTCTAAGTATCGAGTTGTAATCTTGAGTTGTAAGTAAATAAAAGTGTGATGATCTTCATTATTAGAGCATTGTCCCAAGTGAGGAAAGGATGATGGAGACTATGATTCCCCCACAAGTCAGGATGAGACTTCGGACTTTATAAAAAAAGAAAGGCCAAATAAAAAAGAGAAAGGCCGAATAAAAAAAGAGAAATGCCAAATAAAAAAGAAAAAAAGAAAAAAATGAGAGAAAAAGAGAGAAGGGACAATGCTACTATCCTTTTACCACACTTGTGCTCCAAAGTAGCACCATGATCTTCATGATAGAGAGTCTCCTATGTTGTCACTTTCATATACTAGTGGGAATTTTTCATTATAGAACTTGGCTTGTATATTCCAATGATTGGCTTGCTCAAAATGCCCTAGGTCTTCATGAGCAAGCAAGTTGGATGCACACCCACTTAGTTTCCTAGCTTTCATACATTTATAGCTCTAGTGCATCTGTTGCATGGAAATCCCTACTCACTCACATTGATATCTATTAATGGGCATCTCCATAGACCATTGATACGCCTAGTTGATGTGAGACTATCTTCTCCTTTTTTGTCTTCTCCACATATAGTGATATGTCCATGGCTCACACTCATGTATTGCGCGAAAGTTGAAAAAGTTTGAGAATACTAAAGTATGAAACAATTGCTTGGCTTGTCATCGGGGTTGTGCATGATTAAATACTTTGTGTGATGAAGATAGAGAATAGCCAGACTATATGATTTTGTAGGGATAGCTTTCTTTAGCCATGTTATTTTGAGAAGACATGATTGCTTTATTAGTATGCTTGAAGTATTATTGTTTTTATGTCAATATGAACTTTTATCTTGAATAATTTGGATCTGAACATTCATGCCACAATAAAGAAAGTTACATTGAGAAATATGCTAGGTAGCATTCCACATCAAAAATTCTGTTTTTATCATTTACCTACTCGAGGATGAGCAGGAATTAAGCTTGGGGATGCTTGATACGTCTCCAACGTATCTATAATTTTTTATTGTTCCATGCTATTATATTACCCGTTTGGATGTTTATGGGCTTTACTTTACACTTTTATATCATTTTTGGGACTAACCTACTAACCGGAGGCCCAGCCCGAATTGTTGTTTTTTCCTACTTCAGTGTTTCGAAGAAAAGGAATATCAAGTGGAGTCCAAACGGGATGAAACCTTCCGGAGCGATCTTTTTGGAACAAATGCAAACCAGGAGACTTGGAGTGGCGTCAAGAAGTAAACGAGGCAGCCACGAGGGTGCCCGGCGTGCCCTACGGTGGTGGTCGCGCCCCCCACACTCGTGTGCCCCTCGTGGCTCCACCGACCTACTTCTTCCTCCTATATATATCCACGTACCCCGAGAACATCCAAGAGCACCACGAAAACCTAATTCCACCGCCACAACCTTCTGTATCCGTGAGATCCCATCTTGGAGCCTTCGTCGGCGCTCCGCCAAAGGGGGAATCGACCATGGAGGGCCTCTACATCATCTCCAAGGCCTCTCCGATGAGTTGTGAGTAGTTTACCACAGACCTTCGGTTCCATAGTTATTAGCTAGATGGCTTCTTCTCTCTCTTTGAATCTCAATACAATGTTCTCCTCGATCTTCTTGGAGATCTATTCGATGTAACTCTTTTTGCGGTGTGTTTATCGAGATCCGATGAATTGTGGGTTTATGATCAAGTTTATCTATGATAAATAATTGAATCTTCTCTGAATTCTTTTATGTGTGATTGGTTATCTTTGCAAGTCTCTTCAAATTATCAGTTTGGTTTGGCCTACTAGATTGATCTTTCTTGCAATGGGAGAAGTGCTTAGCTTTGGGTTCAATCTTGCGGTGTCCTTTCCCAGTGACAGCAGGGGCAGCAAGGCACGTATTGTATTGTTGCCATCGAGGATAAAAAGATGGGGTTTATATCATATTGCTTGAGTTTATCCCTCTACATCATGTCATCTTTCTTAATGCGTTACTCTGTTCTTATGAACTTAATACTCTAGATGCAGGCAGGAGTCGGTCGATGTGTGGAGTAATAGTAGTAGATGCATAATCATTTCGATATACTTGAAGCGGACATGATGCCTATATACATGATCATGACTAGATAATCTCATAACTATGCACTCTATTAATTGCTTGACAGTAATTTGTTCACCCACCGTAATACTTATGCTATCTTGAGAGAAGCCACTAGTGAAACCTATGGCCCCCGGGTCCATCTTTTATCATATAAGTTTTCCATCTATCTTTTATTTGCAATCTTTACTTTCCAATCTATATCATAAAAATACCAAAAATATTTATCTTATCTTATTATCTCTATCAAGATCTCACTTTCGCAAGTTACCGTGAAGGGATTGATAACCCCTTTTATCATGTTGGTTGTGAGGTTCTTGTTTGTTTGTGTATGTACGAGGGACTTTTGAGGAGCCTCCTACTGGATTGATACCTTGGTTCTCAAAAACTGAGGGAAATACTTATGCTACTTTGTTGCATCACCCTTTCCTATTCAAGGGAAAACCAACGCAGTGCTCAAGAGGTAGCACGGGGACGATGAATATGGTGGACACTTAAGCGGGGTATGCAGAGAAGAGAAACTGCCAATTGAAGCGGGGATTGAAGCGGGGGTTGACGTATTATCTAACTGCTGATATAATCAACCGCAATTATTTGTACCCAGTCGCTCCAAATTCCCGGGGTTGCATAGGACTCCTATAGGCTATTTGGCTGGTTTCCTTTTTCAGGACAAAAACAAGGAACGAGTTTTGGGATTATGCACCGGTACCAGTACGAATGGAGTAGGACGGTTGGCAAGCAATACATTGAGATCTTCTTATTGATAAAGTCAGTAATAATCAAACTATAAAGGAAAAGAAAAAAAGACAAAGAAAAATATCTGCACGAATCTTCATGTAACATCAATGGCATAGGACCTAGATGTGCATTACTTAGAGCACATCTAGATGCGCTTTAGCAATACTGTCAAACAAAACCCATAATCATTATTGCAAACAGCGCATAGAACATGGCTAATGCGACAACCACAACTACACATGCTAGTTCCTTCTTGTCTCTTGCTTTCATCTGTTGCTGTGATTGATTCTTTCTTGCTTCATCGTCCTGATTGTACATTCCAGATCAGCCAGTTTCTTCTTCAGCTTTACGTTATCTTCTGCGAGCTTGGTGATAACACTTCGAGCCCTGCCATGCCATTCTTCATCCAGCCAGTTAACAAAGGCACAAGCCTCATATCCGTGCCAATGTTAAATAGTATTCTGAATGAGCGGTGGCATTAACTAAAGTAAAATGATGAACTTAATTAGCACTAACCTCTAAGGGGAAACTGAGAAACCACCTGCCAATGTCGAATCCCTCTGTGCATACACGTCGAGCGGGAGTGTGCCCATGCACACAACTCAGCTTTTGGTACTTCTCGGTGGCGCAAAGCTCGGAGTCGAACTCATGTTGCGAGAGTCTAGAGTCAAACTCCGGGTCCGGCGGCAGATCGCTTTCCTTGGGGGGGGGGTCATTCAGGATGGATTCAGCAAGGATCTATACTTTGGACATGCTAAAAAATATGGGGATAGATTGGAACCTGACAGGACGATTCGGATCCGTAGTACACTTGCCTTCTGATGACCTTAGGCAAGTGCTCGGTGGTGACTGCCATCATGGCGGCGATACGAGCAGGAGCAGCCACACCGAAACCATCAGCACCACTTGTCCGCATTTCCCCAATGTCAGCGCCACGCGAGGGAATTTGGAGGCTATGTAGGGATTTGGGGCAAATGGGGAAACTGTGGAAATAAGCTAACGGTCAGGAACTACTAATGGCACTATATATATGTTGTATATGGCACACTGTTTGTACATGTCATTTGTGTTAGGTATTACAACGTCACACACGATTTCCGCACCAAACCGTGTGAGAAGACAATGTAGGTTAGACACGGTTGTCGTTACATAACCGTATGTGATGTACTACCCTGTCCATATAATTGAGTTACGGGGAGATACTGTCGGGAATATACCCTGCGGTATGACCCGGCCGGAAGTATGACCCGGCCGGGCTTGGCGTTTTCATTGGTAACCCGCCGGAGGACTGGCGACTCACGAGCCTGGCGGCTCACTGGTCTGAAGACTGATTGGTGACACGGCGGGTGTTCCAGATGGATGACAAGGCCCAAGGCCTAGAAGGCCGGTTCATGTTATGGTGGGCCGGCTTAAGAGGAAAGGCATAAGGAATATTCTCCTACAAGGGAAGCAAGACTAGGACTCCACTTGTAATAGACTAGTCCTAATCCTAATAGGACTCCACATGTAACCCGCCCCTTCAACTTATATAAGGAGGGGCAGGGCACCCCAAGAGGGACAAGCAGGAAAATAATCGCTAAGGCTAGACACAACTAAAGGGGAGCCGGCTTATGTGGCGACTCCCTCATGAGTATAATGAGACCTAGCCCAAACAGCATGTAGGGCTATTACCGGGTGATATTTCCCGGAGCCCGAAGCTGTGTAAACCCTTGTCTTGTGTGTTGCGTCTCTCATCCCAATCAACCCCTCTCAAGCTACCGTATAGATGCGTTCGCCTCTCGACTAAGTCCTTACACTAGAACATCTGCCGTGACAATTCCACGACAGTTGGCGCCCACCGTGGGGCTCAGGCACGGTGGTGATGAGTTCTTGAAGGGATCTCTCCTAGGGATCGAGAAATTCGCGACTTTCCGGATGAAGAAAGCCGGTTAGGAAGGATCTACATCAGCGCTGAACAGTCGGAATGGCGGATACGAGATTTGCGATTGAGAAAAATTAGGGTTGCATCCTGTGCGCTGCCACACGACCGAGGTGATCTGCTAGTTCAAAGCCAGATCGATTTTATGTGCCGTCATAATTGGCCAGTTTAGAGCGAGATCAATTTTGTGCGTCGCCGTCACGTCGTTTCAATCCGCCAAGCCCGAGACGAGATCTTTTGCACGAAGTGATTTATCTGCCACGTTACTTCTCCAAGGCCAACTGGAGTTCAAGCGATCCGTCCGAGCATAAATTCTGCCGAGTTGCAGTGGCCGCACTCGTCCTTGCTGTTCGACCGTGATACCCAGTGGAAATCCCTAAGCTGTAGCTGTCCTTGCTGTTCCGCTGCGTGGCAACTGCTGTTGCCGTTCCGTACGTAGCGTCCATAGTCGCTGCCACTCACGAGGGAATCAAGTCCGGAGGCAAAACATCAATCTGCCACTACTACTTTGTGCGTGAAGACCGAAATCAAGTCATCAACTACTACTACTCCAATATCCAATGTGACGTGGGAAGGCACTAGTCCAGCTTTTTGTTTTTACCATCAGATGCGTCTGCCAACGCATATTGCCACTTGCAAAAAGTGGCTACACAGAAGAAATCGATCTAAGCCGGCTTGCTCAGCCGCGTAAAAAAAGGAGAAGTAGCTATGACCTAGAGAAGGACCCGAACAGGATTGGTAAAAAACCTCTGCAATTCAAAAGAGGACTTGGCCATAGCTCGCGAGCGCCTCTACCGCCGTTGGCCACAGACTGACCCGACGGCCTACCTTATCAGCCGCCAACCACATGGCCTCCCTCGCAGGCATCTCCCCCGCCCTCCGCCTCCGTGTCACCTCGCCGGAGCCTACTTCTACCACTGACCCTGAAAACGACCCACCGCCGCTGAGTCGCCCCGGCCTAGTGCCGCTTCCGAGCTGCCCGGCCTCGCGGCCCCGAGTCATCTCACTTGCCTCAGCCGGCTGGCCGCCTGACCCGCCTCCGTCGTCCGCGCCTAGAGCCGCCTTCGCCGCCCGTCAGCAGTCGTCGCTGTGGCCTCGCCCTTGCCTCAACCGGTCGTCTCTTCGTCGGCAACAGCCTTGATATTGAAGATTGCAGTTTTCCTTCCACAGCTTTGACTTGTGGAAGGCGCCATTGCCACTTCTATGGAGACTTGAGCCACTTCAGTCTTCAGGCCTTATTAATCAATTACAATAGTAATGCCATGTACGAAGAACTGGTTGAGTTTGCTTGTTGGAAGTATGAAATATACAAAGCAACAAACACACTGAGAAAATACTGTCAAGTTTTTAAATTAAATCATGAGAAGTCAGTCCTGAAGGGAGCAAAGAAGCTTGCTGTGATCACAGTGGCTAAAGCAGTTTTTGGTGCTGATGGGACACGCCAGGGAGTATTAACCATAGCTGCTACTACTATTTCTTCCACGTGAAGATCTTATGCAACACTAGCCAGACTAGATTAGTACTAATGGAAGAAACAGCGCAAATGTGAGAATATTATATGAGAATGCATCTGTACGTAGCCAGTGGGTGTTAGTACTACTTCACATCAGTCTACACAAACATCTGCTTCGTCCAATTATGTCCAGCATTATCCAACACCAGCATCCTCGTCCGTCCAACAAAAAAATATCACGTGCTATTTTTTCTATGTATTTTTAATACATATTAATTCGTTCAAAAACAATTATTTTGATCGGTAATATTTTTTACTCAGGACAATTGTTATACCACGGATACGGAGTGCGCGCCGGCATCATTCTGCACTAGCGTTTCGGTCTACATCAACTTTGCCCGTCTGCGAGGCTGACCGCGCCTGCGATTGACTCGACTGTCCGCGCGGCTTGCCGCGCCTGCGATTAACTCGCCTGTCTGCACCGGCTTACAGTGCCTCGGCCGACTCATCTGTTGTCCGGGTGAATCAGGTGATATTCATCCAAGTTTGTTTTATTAACACATATTATTTTTGTCAAAGAGCAATTTATCTTTGCCTTGGTCTGCAATATTATTTATGCAGGACAATTGTTTACCGCAAAAGCGTTGGTCATGTCATGGATGTATAGCTCGCGCTACCGTTATTACTCGCCAGCATCTGATCGTGCCATGATACTCGACGAATATATGTGCAAACGCCGCTTCTACGGCCTGATTTACATCAACATGACGTGGTCGATTCACTGGTCCGCATGGCTTACCGCGTCTGCAATTGACTTGACCCATCCGCACTGGCTCACAATGTCGCGGCCGGCTCACCCGTGATTGATTTTAGCTTCACCGTGGTGAGCATCAATTCCACTGTGGATAAATGCTGGCCTAACATATCAGGTGAAATCCATCCAGTATATTTTATATTACATATTATTTTCTTTAAAAAGTGCAATTACTTTGGCTTGCAAGTTCTCCCATACAGGACTCAAACCGGTCTATATCATGGTCAACTATGGAGAATCTCAAGTCAACTCACCGATCTGAATCTCATGCCAAAAACTTGATGACATGGCTCGGTAAATGTTGCCAGTTTAAAGGCCGTCAGAAAATATCCGGTTTAAAATCTAGCTCAAGGGAAATCTGTCTCCCACAAAGCTCTAAAGCTTTCAATATCCGGCTCAACGCTGATAACCCACAAGTATAGGGGATCGCAACAGTTTTTGATAAGTAAGAGTGTCAAACCCAACGAGGAGCTAAATGCAGAACAAATATTCCCTCAAGTTCTATCGACCACCGATACAACTCTACGCGCGCTTGACGTTTGCTTTACCTAGAACAAGTATGAAACTAGAAGTACTTTGTAGGTGTTGTTGGATAGGTTTGCAAGATAATAAAGATTACGTAAATAAAAAGTAGGGGCTGTTTAGATAAAGACACAACTAAGTTAGTTTTAGTAAATAGCTTTTTGTTAAGAGAAAATTATTTGTCCCTAGGCAATCGATAACTAGACCGGTAATCATTATTGCAATTTTATTTGAGGGAGAGGCATAAGCTAACATACTTTCTCTACTTGGATCATATGCACTTATGATTGGAACTCTAGCAAGCATCCGTAACTACTAAAGACCATTAAGATAAAACCCAACCATAGCATTAAAGCATCAAGTCCTCTTTATCCCATACGCAACAACCCCCTTACTCAGGTTTGTGTTTCAGTCACTCACGCAACCCACTATAAGTGAATTATAAACGTATTGCAACACACTACAACGGGGATCCCTCACGCTTGCGCGACACGGAGAGCACCATAGGACAGCATCAATAATAAAACATGCAACTCAAACCAATCACGATCATCAAATAGCCCATAAGACAAAACGGATCTACTCAAACATCATAGGATAGCCATACATCATTGGGAAATAATATATAGCGTTGAGCACCATGTTTATGTAGAGATTACAGCGGGTAAGAGATAGGTTACACCACTGCATAGAGGGGGGAAGAGTTGGTGATGATGGCGGTGAAGTTGTTGGTGAAGATTGCGGTGATGATGATGGCCACGGCAGCGTTCCGGCGCCACCGGAAGAGAAGGGGAGAGGGGCCCCTTCGTCTTCTTCTTCCTTAACCTCCTCCCTAGATGGGAGAAGGGTTTCCCCTCTGGTCCTTGGCCTCCATGGCGTGGGAGGGGCGAGAGCCCCTCCGAGATTGGATCTGTCTCTCTGTCTCTCTCTGTTTCTGCGTTCTCAGATTCTTCCCTTTCACCGTTTCTTATATTCCCGGAGATCCGTAACTCCGATTGGGCTGAAATTTTAACACGATCTCTACCTGGATATTAGCTTTCTTGCGGTGAAAGAAGGGCACTAACCGCCTTACAGCGTGGCCATGAGGGCCAGTGGCGTGCCTGCCTCCCCCCCCCCGGGGCGCGCCCCCTGCCTCGTGGCCCCCTCGGGCATCGTCTCGCGTGGATTTTGCTTCCCAAAAATCATATATATTCCAAAAAAATCTCCGTCAGTTTTTATCCCGTTTGGACTCCGTTTGATATGGATATTCTGCGAAACAAAAAACATGCAACAAACAGGAACTGGCACTGGGCACTGGATCAATATGTTAGTCCCAAAAATAGTATAAAAAGTTTCCAAAAGTATATGAAAGTTGTAGAATATTGGCATGGAACAATCAAAAATTATAGATACGACGGAGACGTATCAAACGCCCAGTTCAAGAAGAATTCATTACTCACAAGTTCGAGTTCTCAAAAAAATTAAAGGGACCAAAGAGAGTCTGTTGCAAAGCACAACTCAAACATAGGTACCCTGCTTCAATGATCATTTGGGGGCTTCCTGTTCAAACATAGGTCGTATTCGAACCAAAGAGAACATAGCTGTCGGTACCCTCTTGATCGGCGCAATGCCAAACCCACTAGGGGGCTTCTTGATCGTATTAGAATCATAGCTTAACCCCTTTTGGGTCCGACTTTGATCGTATTTGAATCAGAGTCGTTAAAAAACTCTCAATGTCATTTGGGGGCTTCCTGTTCAAATATAGGTCGTATTCGAACCAAAGAGAACATAGATGTCGGTACCCTCTTGATTGGCGCAACGCCAAAGCCACTGGGGGCCACATGATCGTATTCCAATCCTAGCTTAACCCCTTTGGAAAGGTTTACTAATCGTATTCGAATCAGAAACCTAAATTTTTTTCTTTCTATTTGGCTTAAGTTTTTCTGAAACAATTTTTTGGGTTTGTCTTGAGACTTTTTTGTTCATATCTGAGGCATATGTATATGTGGTTTCTATTTAACCCGGCTTGGCTTTGGATGATAAGTCGCCAGCATATGACAATAATAAACATTTGGAAGTTTTGGCTTCTAAATATTGGTTTATCACCCTTACTACATAGGTATCATAAGCTGGCAGTACGATTCAATATCACAGGTATGATATTGTTTATACATGATTATGTTTAAGCCGACCCCGGCTTTTGGCATTAAGTCGCTAGGGCATATGTTGTTTAAACTCTATGCAGGATTTGCAGAACTATGAATTATATAAATGCTTAAGTCCAAGCTCATCATTAAAATTGATGCTTCAAAATGAGTATCCGTTCTGGATTTTCTCAAAGGCTATAAGCCGCCGGGTTATAAAAATTCCGGCTTACAATGGAGGCGTATTAAATCGCCATTGGCCGAGAGCCGCCGGGTATTTAAACTCCGAATTTACTTGTCAACAGATAAGGTATTCAAAGTCGCTTTAGCGCAATGGCTATCATTTTATCAATGGATATGATTTATTCTACAATGGAAGGAATAGTTCCGAGTCGCTGCAGGCTTATGACTCGGCACTTGGGGGCTACATTATTCAGATTGAGATCATATCAAATATGCAAGTCCCATGTCATTGCCAACATGCACCATGGCACTTGGGGGCTAATGCAAAGTAATTTTTTTCTCAAATTATTGAAGACCCGACTCATCACATTATAATGAGCCGGCCCTTGGGGGCTACCAATTGGTCCTGTCAAAAATTCAATGTACACAAGCATTAATCCATTATATTGAACGGTCCACTACTCAGTTGGTAGAGTACAAAGCTCTTAACCTTGTGGACGTGGGTTCAAGCCCCATGGTGGAGATTATATTATATGATGTTATCATCAATAAATTATATACAAAGTCCTAGCTCAGTATTATCTTACTGAGGCGGCCCTTGGGGGCTACACGTTGTTGTTCAAGTTTACATGGTTATATCTACAAAGTCCCTACTCATTATTGCATAATGACCCGGCCCTTGGGGGCTACACTGGTTGAAGTTTTCATTAGCATAAGGCAATTACACGTCCCAGGTTGCTGCAAGCATGACAACCCGGCACTTGGGGGCTACAGGTGATATGCATATAAGGGAGAAAAAATCTTCAAATTCTCAGTTTGGAGTAGACCAGATTAACCCAGTGTTTGCAACAATCATGGCCCGACATCATTTATTTATAACCCGGCAATTTTGGTAATCATAAACCAGCAAGATCTACATCTTTAAGCCGGCTAAATATCAGTTGAATATTTCAAGACCAATATTTTTGTCAACTCAAAGCATTGAAGGCCGGCTCAAATGGACTATTTCTTATAATATTTCTCTACAAGAACCAATGTCAGCAAATTGATTATGAAGCTGGCCTATTGACCCGGATTTTTTAGAAGAAGTGCCTGGATTTTTTTGCATGGGCAAGGTTTGGACATATCTGTTAAAGGAGATTTGCTATGAGATCTTAAGTATGCATCCAGGAGGAAATGACAAGGACTTAAAGATGATCAGGTGCCGGTTCAGGAAAATATTTAACCCTGAGCACAACCTATCAAGTTTGTTCTTGTGTTTATTTTAAAGGATCAGTTTAACATGGATAAATCCAAATTAAACCGGGGGCTAATGTCGGGAATATACCCCGCGGTATGACCCGGCCGGGCTTGGCGTTTTCATTGGTAACCCGCCGGAGGACTGGCGACTCACGTGCCTGGCGGCTCACTGGTCTGAAGACTGATTGGTGACACGGCAGGTGTTCCAGATGGATGACAAGGCCCAAGGCCTAGAAGGCCGGTTCATGTTATGGTGGGCCGGCTTAAGAGGAAAGACATAAGGAATATTCTCCTACAAGGAAAGCAAGACTAGGACTCCACTTGTAATAGACTAGTCCTAATCCTAATAGGACTCCACATGTATCCCGCCCCTTCAACTTATATAAGGAGGGGCAGGGCACCCCAAGAGGGACAAGCAGGAAAATAATCGCTAAGGCTAGACACAACTAAAGGGGAGCCAGCTTATGCGGCGACTCCCTCATGAGCATAATGAGACCTAGCCCCAAACAGCATGTAGGGATGTTACCGGATGATATTTCCCGGGGCCCGAGGATGTCTAAACCCTTGTCTTGTGTGTTGCGTCTCTCATCCCGATCAACCCCTCTCAAGCTACCGCATAGATGTGTTGGCCTCTCGACTAAGTCCTCACACTAGGAAATCTGCCGTGACAATTCCACGACAGATACCGTGTAAACAGCCACTCCATGGATATCCGTAAAAAACAGCCGCTCTGTATATAGAGATGGTGGCGGCGGCCTAGGCAGCGGCTATCGGGGAAGAGGTCAATCCTCAGTCAGTGGGCGGTGGTGGCGTCATAGGAGGTCAATCCTCGGTCTGCGGCATGAGATAGGAGGAGCTCAACCATCGAGGTTGGCGGTGGCGTGATTCGAGCACATCCATCGCGGTCGATGGCGGGATAGTGGAGGTCGAACTTCAGGCGGCAGCCGCACTAAGCTTCGCTCCTCGACTCTGCTGTCTCCGCGTGCCGCCGCATCGCGCTTTTCTGTCTGTTGGGTGGAGGTTGTCGCGTGGCTAATTAATTAAGGTATTCTTTTCGTGAGTGGCTTAATTAAGGTATTCAATTCCTAAGTGTAGTGTTGTACTAGTACTCTACGTGTAAATTGGCTGGCCATTAATTTTTGTCATTGCACGTAACAACATGGAGCGCCCTCAGCAATTATTAAAATAATACCTTGTGATTTATGCATGCATCTTTGGGCAGCAGTTAATCTGTGTATTAATGTTGTTGTTTTGTTTTTAATTACCATTCGTGTGCTGCAGATGGAATGATCTCGATGGATGAAGAATCGGAAACCCGCAGATTTTATCAGTGGCATGACAGAGTTCATGAATTTGGCTGAAAGTACAAAGAGGAGAATTGGTGATGCGGATTACATCATGTGTCCATGTACTGATTGTGCCAATACAGAGTCACATGAAGTTGCAGATGTCCAGATGCACTTAGTCTCTAGGGGATTCATGGATGGATATACATGTTGGACCAGACAAGGTGAAGAGGAGTGATGAAGATACCCAGGGCAGCGAGATGCCAAACCCCGACCAGTGTCACATGGATGTTGAATCTAACATCGGGGCAGAGGCGTCAAGCTACCAATGGAACACTGGAAAGCCCAAATGCCCACTGGAAAACCAAGACGTCCACGCAGATGACGACGATCTTGATATGCCAGATTTTGCTGCTATGATTGCGGATTTAGAGGGCCCAGAAAAGGATATGATTGGGTACATGGATCTGCCAACCATTGATGCGGACTCCAAGAAAGAATTGTATCCAGGTTGCAAAAAGAAATATTCCAGGTTGAGTGCCACCCTGGCGCTTCTCCGATTTAAAGCAGCAAACGGTCTATCAAACAAGGGCTTCATAAAGATTTTAGGTCTTCTCAAAGAAATTCTTCCGGAAGATAATGTGCTCCCCAGAAGCACGAATGAAGCGAAGAAAATTGTTTGCCCATTGGAACTTGAAGTACGGAAGATACACACATGTGTGAATGATTATATATTGTACCGTGGTGAGTACAAAGATTTGTGTGCATGTCCCACATGCAATCATGCACGATAAAAGCGCAGGAGAGCAAAGGACAAGTACAAATTGGACGATGAGATCAAGACAGGAATCCCGTTCAAGGTTGTTTGGTACTTGCCTTTAATTCCAAGGTTGAGGCGTTTGTTTGCAAACCCTAGAGAGGCAAAGAGGTTGTGGTGGCATCATGATGAGAGAATTGCGGATAGGTTTATGAGGCACCCGAAAGATGGGGCTCAGTGGGAATTAAACGACAAAAATTTTGAAAATTTTGCCAAGGATCCTAGAAGTATAAGGCTCGAGGAGTGTACTGACGGGATGAATCCTTTTTGGCGATATGAGCACCAATCACAGCACATGGCCGGTGCTTCTGTGCATATATAACCTAGCTCCTTGGTTGTGTAGGAAGAAAAAATACATTATGATGTCAATGATTATCCAAGGCCCGAAGCAACCTGGAAATGACATCGACATTTACTTTCAGCTACTGGTAGAAGAACTGCTGATAGTGTGGATAGATGCGCCTGCTGTAAAATGTTATGATGCTTACAGGAAGGAGATTTTCGATCTACATGCGATGCTGGTGCACACCATTCAAGGTATGCCAGCATTAGTGTGACGCCCCCGATTTGACCGTACATTAATCATACACGCAAACGTGTACGATCAAGATCAGGGACTCACGGGAAGATATCACAACACAACTCTACAAAAAAAATAAGTCATACAAGCATCATATTACAAGCCAGGGGCCTCGAGGGCTCGAATACAAGAGCTCGATCATAGACGAGTCAGTGGAAGCAACAATATCTGAGTACAGACATAAGTTAAACAAGTTTGCCTTAAGAAGGCTAGCACAAACTAGGATACAGATCGAAAGAGGCGCATACCTCCTGCCTGGGATCCTCCTAAACTACTCCTGGTCGTCGTCAGCGGGCTGCACGTAATAGTAGGCATCTCCCGAGTAGTAGTAGTCGTCATCGACAGTGGCGTCTGACTCCTGGGCTCCAACGTCTGGTCGTAACAAACGGGTATAGAAAGGGGGGAAAAGAGGGAGCAAAGCAACCGTGAGTACTCATCCAAAGTAATCGCAAGCAAGGAGCTACACTACATATGTATGCATTGGTATCAAATGGGATAAGAGTATCATCTGTGGACTGTACTGCAGAATGGCGGAATAAGAGGGGGATAGCTAGTCCTTTCGAAGACTACACTTCTGGTAACCTCCATCTTGCAGCAGGAGAAGAGAGTAGATGGTAAGTTCACCAAGTAGCATCGTGTAGCATAATCCTAACCGATGATCCGCCCCTCGTCGCCCTGTGAGAGAGTGATCACCGGTTGTATCTGGCACTTGGAAGGGTGTGTTTTATTAATTATCCGGTTCTAGTTGTCATAAGGTCAAGGTACAACTCCAAGTCGTCCTGTTACCGAAGATCACGGCTATTCAAATAGATTAACTTCCCTGCAGGGGTGCACCACATAACCCAACACACTCGATCCCATTTAGCCAGACACACTTCCCTGGGTCATGCCCGGCCTCGGAAGATCAACACGTCGCAGCCCTACCTAGGCACAACAAAGAGGTCAGCACGCCGGTCTAAATCCTATGGCGCAGGGGTCTGGGCCCATCGTCCATTGCACACCTGCACGTTGCGAGGGCGGCCGGAAGGAGACCTAGCCTAGCAGGCGTTCCAGTTCAGTCCGGCGCGCGCCGCTCAGTCACTGACGTCACGAAGGCTTCGGCTGATACCACGACGTCGAGTGCCCATAACTGTCCCCGTGTAGATGGTTAGTGCGTATAGGCCAGTGGCCAGACTCAGATCAAATACCAAGATCTCGTTAAACATGTTATCTTGAAATAACCGCGAACGCCGACCAAGGCCAGGCCCACCTCTCTCCTAGGTGGTCTCAACCTACCTTGTCGCTCCGCCACAAAGATCCACTCAGAGGGCCGTCGGGACAAACGTCCTTTCAGACCCAGTCCGTGAATCACTCGCGGGTACTCCTATGAGCCGACCCGTCTTTAGTCACCACAAGTATCATATATTGTGTATATAAGTATATACCCGTGACCACCTCCCGAGTGATCACGGCCCGATAGTATAGCATGGCAGACGGACAAGAATGTAGGGCCACTGATGGCAAACTAGCATCCTATACTAAGCATTAGGATTGTAGGTAAGGTATCAACAGTTGTAGCAACAATGACAGGCTATGCATCAGAATAGAATTAACGGGAAGCAGTAACATGCTACACTACTCTAATGCAAGCAGTATAGAGAAGAGTAGGCGATATCTGGTGATCAAGGGGGGGGGGCTTGCCTGGTTGCTTTGGCAAGAGAGAGGGGTCGTCAACACCATAGTCGTACTAGGTAGCAGCAGCGTCGGTCTCGGTGTCTAGCGAGAGAGGAGGGGGAAGAAACAATAAATATTAAGCAAACAGATGCATGACAAGACAAAGCGTGATGCTAGGCATGCCCTAACGCGGTACGAGGTGGTACCGGTGAAAGGGGAAAACATCCGGGAAAGTATTCCCGGTGTTTCACGTTTTCGGACAAATAAACCGGAGGAGGAAAGTTGCGTGTTCGCTATGCTAGGGATGCGTGGCGAACAAACAAGCTGCGTATTCGAGTTCGTCTCGTCGTTCTGAGCAAGTTTCATGTACAAAGTTTTTTCATCGGAGTTACAGATTATTTTCTATGATTTTTCAAAGTTTTAACAATATTCCAAAATTATTATTAATTCAAAATAAAAGGGGAAATTGCTATGTGCACCCAGCAGAGTGCACACAGCAGGGCCACCAGAGGCTGACAGTGGGGTAAACAGTGCAGTCAACAGTCAACTGTTGACTGTTGACTGGTCAAAACTGTAGATGGGGCCCAGGTGTCATTCACACATATCTTGCATTTTCTTTTTAAGTGGATATTTAGAGGGGATCCACATGTCATTTGCACTATACCTAACCACTGATTAGAGTAACTAGTAGGAGTACTAGTTAGCTAACGGAGAGCCGGCCGGCCACCACACACACAACACACGCACACACAAAGCCAGGGTTAAGAAAAGATAGCATTTTGTGATTTTTGTAGGATTTAAACCATGCATCAAATGAATTTGGTCCAGTGGAGTAATATGAAGTTTGTCAAGTGTACATTTTACTCATGTTTATTTTTGGCCTGTTAGTAGTTGTTTAACCGGAGTTTAGGAGCTGTCTAGGGGTTACTCATTGTAGAAATACAAAAGCTAGCTAGTAGCTACAGTACTAGAGTAGTAGTATAAGCAGAGCACTGGCAATGGCGTGGCACAGGCGATGCGGTGCATCGACGCTGAGGGCGGCCAAGGCGCGAACGCGGGCGGCCTGGGGCAGTAGCTAGCGAGGCAGGGCTTGGCCCGGGCGGGCAGCGTCCATGGCGTGCGCAGAAGTGGCCGTAGGCCACGGCGGGCGTGTGTGGGGACGGGGATGGGGCAGCGCGGGCGATGGGTGGCGGGCCGGCGTGGCTAGGCGGGGTCGGACGAGGCGGCAGCAGCGGCAAGCGGCGGCGGTAGCGGCTAGAGCAGCGCAACAGCCAGACAACAACTACAACGGAGCAGAGAGCAGCAGCAAGCCGTAGCAGCAGAAGCGGTACTGGAAGCGCGCAGCCACAACAGCAGCAGGGCGAGTGGTCGCGGCAGTAGGTAGGGCCTCGCAGAGGCCGGCGCGTGCGGAGGCACGACCAGGCGCAGCGGCGGCGACAAACGAGGCGCGTGGGGCGTAGCGAGCGAGTGCAGGCACCTGTGGGCGCACTCTGGCGTAGCGAGGGGAGCGGTCAGGCGACGGTGACGCAGGGCGTGGTCGGGTAGCGGGCGCCCGAGACGGGACGCAACCGGCGCAGTCGAGCGCGTGCGCGCCCGCCGGCGGGGCCAACGCAGGCAACAGTAGTGGCTGTCGCGATGCGGGCGTGGACGTGATGGTGCTCGGGGCTCGAGGGAAAAGGCAGCTATGACACGGGATTGAGCAAACGAGGATGGGGGAAAGGATGAGTGCTCATGGTGAGGCACATGAAAGGCCGGCGACGGATTAGGAGCAGCAGGACGGTCGTGACGGACGGAGCTCGTCGAGGAGGAGGCCAGGGACGACGAGGCGGCCACGGCGAGGACGAACGGTGTCGGGGTGGCAAGCGTCGTCTTCGTGCGCGTCGTAGTGGAGGCGGTCGGGGACGGGGCGACGACGGGGAGCTTCGGCGTCAGGTGGCGGCGACAGGGCGCCGCGGGCGTCCGAATCGGGGCGGAGAGGGAGAGTGAGGAGAGAGTTAGGGCTAGGGTTTGCCGACGGAGGGGCGCCGGCCCTATTTGTAGGCGGGGGTTCGCCGGCGGATGGCCGCCACGGCGTGGACCGGTGCCGTGGCGGGCATCGGGCATGCCCACGACCCCCCCACGAACAGGGAGGGAGCGGGTACCGGGGGAACTGGGTCGGCCTGGTGGTTAGGTGGGCCAAGTGGCCTAGTGGGAGGGGGTTGATTCGTTTAATTTTATCTTTTTGTTTATTAACTTTTTATCTTTAACCTTTTACTTCTTTATTTAATTTCCACACCATTATAGTTTAATAAAAATATGAGACCCCGATCTAAATTAGTGTTTTAGTTTAACCCTCAGCCACAAAAAGTTTGGTACTCAATTAATTTAGTCCGAAAATTTACTATTTTAAAAGGCATTTATATAGTAGTTTAAGCCATTGTTATATTAAAAAAAGAGCATTTAAATATTTTATAAAAGTGTGGTTTCTTCATAATTATTACCTATGAATTATTTGGTTCACTCCGAACTTTTATTTTTAATATTTGATTTTTTTATTGTTTGCTTGATTTGATTTTGAATTTGAATCGGTTTCGAACTAACGCGAGATTAGCGACAGTAACGGAGGTGACATGGCATTATTAGCAGAGGTTACTGTAGCTTGATTATCCGGGCGTCACAATTAGGCAACACATTGAGGCAGAAAACAAGGGGATTTGTAGGGTGTGTCACATACATGGATAGGACGGCTAGCAGAAGACTTCCCAACTTGCGCAAAACAGTGTATTTGCGTCATCGTTGGTTCTTACGTAAAAATCACCCATACCGAAAGATGGAAGCGGAATTTGATGGTACGACAGAGGCAACTGCGGCCCCAAGACCCTATGAAGGGGAGGTGGTCCACAACATGGCTAAAAAATTAATGTTGTGCTTTGCAAGAACCACCCTTTGACGGTGAAACTAACACCGAAGGATCAAGTGTTTAAGAAGAAATCAGTATTCTAGAAATTACCTTACTGGAAGATTCTACGTGTACGTCATTGCATCGATGTCATGCACGTAGAGAAGAACATATGTGAAAGCATCCTTGGTACTCTGCTCAAGATTAAAGGTAAAAGAAAAGATGGTGACGGTTCACGGCTCGATATGCTTGCTGATCAATCACAATGCAAGAGTGAAGCGGAAGATGATGACAAGTTCATCAAAACTCGCCAGAGTTACAATTTCAGTCCAAAAGAAGTAACACAGTTCTTCACCTATTTGTTGTCAGTTAAGACACCCTCTTCCTATTGCACAAACATCAAAAGTCTCGTGGATGTGAGCTCAGGTAAAATGAAGTTGGGACACATGAAGTCACATGATTGCCACGTAATGTTGACACAAATCCTCCCGGTGGCCATCAGTAATCTGATGGAAAAAGATATAAGAAACACACTCATTGACCTCTGTGATTTCTTCAACCAACTATGGCAGACAGTTGTAAATCCTGAAGAGTTGGATCATATGCAAGATGATATTGCAACAATATTGTCAAACCTAGAGATGTTTTTCCCACCGTCATTCTTTGATGTCATGGTCCATCTCACTGTGCACCTTGTCGACGAGATAAAGTATTGTGGTCCTGTGTTTCTTAGCAACATGTATCCCTTCGAGCGGTTCATGGGAATACTGAAGCGCTTTTGTCGGAACCGAAACCATCCAGAGGCAAGCATCCTACAAGGTTATACCACGGAGGAGGTGGTTGAGTTTCGCACCAAATACATGAAACAAAGACCTATAGGTTTGCCCCTCTCTCGCCATGAGGGAAGGCTGAATGGTAAGCCGGTCCTTGCTGGCACGCAAATGGCTGCACCTGGAGAATTGGCAGAGAAAGCCCATTTGACGATACTGCTTAACAGCTCAGTTCTCATAGCTTATGCCGAAGAACACTTGGTGGAGATATGCCAAAGCTTCTTCCCAATGGTGCCTTCATCAGAAGTGGAGACGAAGGTGCACATTAAGAAGTACGCCGAATGGCTGAAGAATCGTTTGGCACAAGGATCCATTGATGACATTGCTATGTGATGGGCACAAAAGCCATCACCTACGGTGTTGACGTACCAAGCATATGACATAAATGGATACACGTTCTACACTGAGGAACGTGATAAGAAGACATTGTATCAGAACATCTCTGTTCGAATAGAATGCATGACTGTAAATGAAGCTGATAAAAGGGTATACTATGGAACCATCAAAGAGATTTGGGAGCTTGATTATGTGTCGGGAGGCGATGCTGATTCCCGCCGACACCTATGGGGACAGGGCCCCTTTTCGGTTTGGTGGGGGGCGGAGAGCGCACAAAGAGCGGATCGAGGCAGTGCACGCGGGCGATTTTACCCAGCTTCGGGCCGCACGGATGCGTAAAACCCTACTGCTGCTTGTTTGTGTATATTGGATTCTTGCTCAGGAGCGATGGACGCTGCCAGACTGAGCTTGAGAGTGTTCCTGGTGTTGAACGAGCCGAACTGCTCGAGCCTCTGAATTCTTCAAACCCCTTCCTACATTGCGCTTGGGCCTCCTTTTATACTCTCAAGGGGTCACCGACAGGGGGCAACGTAGACAAGAAGGGTAAAATGGAAAAGGATGCGGTAGGTGCAGCTACCGCTACTGTGGATACAGTGCACCCTACCTAACTCTGACGGCAGGGGACAAAGGCATTAAATGCCTGTCTGAGTCTCCTAAACAGTGCAAAAGGTGACCGTTAGGAGTGCCACGGTTTGCCACGATGGGCTTCTCTTCATTTCCGTTTGCCACCACGTACCCCTAGCTGCACGGCCTCTCGCCACGTGCGCTCTGGGAGAGTCCCAGAGCGACACGTTAGCAGGTGAGCTGGAGCGCGGGCACGAAGTGGGGGTTTCCCGCGGCATGCTCCTTGCCGCGGCCGTCGTCTTGTCGCGTCTGGAAGCTTTTCGCTCGCCGGTTCTTGCCGGGACGCAGGGCGCGTCGCGGCAAGCTTTCTTGGTATGTCTTGAGTGGCCTTCCCGGCAAGCTCCTCTTGCCGGGGTCTTGTCTCTTCCCGGCAAGCTCCTCTTGCCGGGGCCTTGGTTGGCCTTCCCGGCAAGTTCCTCTTGCCGGGGCTTTGATTTGAATACTTTGTTCTTGAATGGTCTTCAAGGGAACCACGGAGGGTCCTGGCGGTAACCCGGCAAGCCTTGCCGCGGGGCGCTGCAACTGCCCGTGCACGAGTTCGGGGTAATAGGGTACCCCTACTCTAGTACACCGACAGGAGCCCCCGGGCCTGGGCCATACACGGTGCCGAGCGCTGTTGGGCCAGGCCCAAAACAGTGCACGGGCACGCACGGCCTAGGTCACGCCGAATCTAACTCCGCCCCCACCGCGCACGCCCAAAACGGCACGCGTCAAACGTGGCGTCGTGGGAGAGATCGTGGGAGTTTGTTCACTTGGAAGGCCGAAACGTCCGCCCCGCCCCTCTTTATAAGCAGGGGAAACAGGGGCATTTCCTCCATCTTCGCCATTCGCTGTTGCAATCTCAGAAACCTCCGCCGCCCCCCTCCGCTTCCAAAGTTGAAAGAGAGTAGCGCTCCGCTCCCGTCGCCGCCGCCACCACCAGCGCCGTCGATCTCCCCCACCGCCCCCGCCATGCCTCCGAAGCCTGGGGAGGGGAAGGCCACGAAGGCC
>NC_041384.1:157310677-157326531 GCF_002162155.2 Triticum dicoccoides | reverse complement strand
GGAGACGCGGGCGCATCCGCGCACAAAGGTACTCTCCGCCGTCGCCTCGCGAGCAGCTCCAGCTAACGGATATCCTTTCTTCGCCGTGTTCTTCTACTGCGGGCTCTGCCCGCCATTCTCTGATTTCTTCTGTGATATCATGAACACCTACGGACTCCACCTCCTTGATTTCACCCCCAACGCTGTTCTGACCATGGCAGTTTTCGCCCATCTATGCGAAAACTTTGTCGGAGTCCACCCCAACGTAGCTCTCTTCCGCCATTTCTTTATGCCTCGTGTCGAGAGAGGGGAACCTCTTGCCGGCGGGATCGCCTGGATCTCGCGGGCCGGCAAGAAGGAGACCTATCTGGAGGGGGAGCTCCGCAGCAAGTGGGACGAGTGGAGAGCAGATTGGTGCTGGATTGTAGAAGAGAGCCCGCAGCCGTTCACCGCCCTGCGCCAAGCCCCAGCAGTGTGCGGCAATGACTGGAGCTCTCTGTCCGCGGACGACGACAAGCTGACGATCGCCACCACTCAGATCTTGCATCTCAGGCTTGCCGGGCTGACTGTGGGAGCTGTCGGCGCAGATTTCCTTCGCCGGCGCATCGCCCCTCTGCAGGCGAGGGGGAGACCTGCCTGGGAATTTGGAGGCCCGGCAGATATAATGAGGTTGCGTCCAGGCCTCAACTTCAATTTCACCGTCCTAGAATTGGACGGGATGCTTAAGGAGATATTCAAGCATGACCCACAGCATCCCGAGTGGTTCAGGTTGCCGGCAGGCGTCGTTCCTCTGTGCAACAACTCCTCGCGCGATCGCATTTGCGCAATGATGCCTTTGTGTGACTCGCACGGGATCGCTCCAACTTGGCAAGAGCCCGCCGGCGACGTCGTGCAGCAGTTCTTTGACAGCCTAGTGGAGGTGGCGGTCAATGCTGACGAGAAGAAGCTCCTCACCCGCGACACCACTGAGCAAGAGATGGGGCGCATCGCCACCAGGGCAGAAGAGGCGGCGGCAGCCGCGGCCGCGGGTGAATTCGGGTTCACCGTGGAGGAAGCGGACAGGGCGTTGGTGATGAGCATTGCCGAACGGGAGTAGCCCGAAGAGGAAGAAGAGCTCGCCGCGCCCGACGCTGAGTCGAACGAGCCCGCCGAGGGTACGAGCGGCCCGCCACCTCCGGGGAGCTTGCCGGGAGCAGGACCCGGAACGCAGCCCCCAGTGCAGCCAAGAAGGCGCCTCAGCAGGATCGGGGATGCAGCAGGGCGGCAAGCTGGTCAACAGCCGCAGCGCCGCACGACGCGCTCCACCGCGGCAAGTACGGTTGCCGCGGGGGCGCTTCCTGCCGCAGTGGCAACCGGGGCGGGCTCGTCTCGGGCTGGCGCCGCAGTCCCCGCCAAGCGGCCAAGGGATCCCACTCCTCGACCTCGTCGCGCCGGAGGTGGGCCGAACTTCGACCTCTCCGCGCTCAGCTCCGATGAGGAAGAGGAAGAAGAGTAAGATTCCCTTGCTTGTTCTTGTAGTTCTTCAACTTGCTGATCTTGTCTTGCATCAGATCTGATTCACCCTGGGCTCTCCTTTTCAGGACTCTGGCCCAGAGGGCAGCAAAGAGGGCCAAGGCTCAGGTGGTGGTCATCGAGGACGAGCCCACTGCGACGACAGGAGGCGCGCCCGAGACTACCTTGCCGGACCCAGCCGTCACTTCGCAGAGCAGCCCCCAGCGTAGCCCCCAGCGTAAGCATATGGTTTACTTTCTGCTTCTGGATGCGCGTGGTTGCTCTTTTCCTTTGTTGACATCCGATCTCTGTTTTGTTTGTGCAGGAGCAGAACAGCTTGATCAGGAGGGCGTGGTGATCTCCTCCGACTCATCGTCTGCTTCGACTACGCCGCCAAGGGCGGACTCCCCAGCGAGGGAGCGTCCTCCGGTAAGGGAGGAGCCTCCGGCAAGGGAGGAGTCTCCGGCAAGGGACAGCGCTAACGATCCGCCGGCGGTGGAGGCCACGACGGCAGATCCTAGCACAGGTAGCCCTTCTTGCCCGAAACTTTCCTTGTAGTCTTCTGCTGATTTCTCTTCTCGAACACTTGTTTGATTTCTCCTTCTTCTTTGGTCGTCAGACCCACCCTCCACGGATCCGATGGAGACCGAGGCGGGCGGCGAAGAAGACGCGCGCGGCAATACTGATGATGCCGCGGCCACCGAAGAAGGAGCCGGCGCTAACGCGCCCGCCGGCGAAGAGGCCGCCAAGGCTGCCGCCGAGGAAGCTGGCGGGGGATCTGGCGATCGCACTGACGGCCCTGAGGCCGCAGGAGCGTCAGGCGCTGCACCGACCGCCGATCCCTCCGCCGCTGCCGCAGCGCCAGGCTCCGAGGAGCCCCAGCCCGGCGCCTATCTGAAGGCTGGCGAGGATATCTTCATCAAGCTCCCCTGGGCGTCGAGCTCCAGGGCGCTGGTGGAAGGAGAAGCTCTGGATGGAGAGGTGCTTGCCTCCGCCGGGTTGTCGATTGTCGACGCGCCGGGAAGCAGCAGTGAAGAGCCCGAGGAGGAGCGGCTGCTGCGGAGGCTACTGGCGCTCTACCGCACCCGCCAAGTCAAGTTGGAGTCCCGGGAAGCGCTCGCCGCGAGGGCGAGCATGGACATAGAGAAGCGTGCGGAGGAGCTCCGGGGTCTTCGTCAAGAAACTCTCCGGGCCTTGGCGGAGGAGCGGGAGCAGCTTGCCGAGGAACGGAAGGCCTTCCTCCTCGAGAAGGCCGAAGCTGAAGAGCAGCAGCGGCTCACCGGCGAGAAGCTGTACGCGCGAGAAGGCGAGCTGACTCAGCGGAAAGTGAACCTCGACAGCCACGAAG
This sequence comes from Triticum dicoccoides, assembly GCF_002162155.2. Lineage (NCBI taxonomy): Eukaryota > Viridiplantae > Streptophyta > Magnoliopsida > Poales > Poaceae > Triticum > Triticum dicoccoides. The sequence continues at coordinate 157,323,713 of NC_041384.1, read as the reverse complement.
AGGAGCTTGCCGCGCGCGAACGGGCACTTGGCGGGACGCTCCAAGAGGCAAAGGATACGGCTGCGACTGCCGAGGCCGCCAAGAAAGAATTGGAGGCAAAGGTGGCGCAGCTAGAAACTGATCTGAAGGTTGGTGGCGAAGAGCTTGCTGCCCTCAAGCTAGAGCGCGAGAAGGACGCCCTTGCCCACGGTGAGCTACAGGGCCGACTCGCCGAGAGGGGAAAGGAATTGAGCGCCGCCAAGGATTCCAACGCTGATCTGACGCTGAAGCTGGCCACCTTGACGGAGACGTTGGACAGCGCCAGGAAACGGGAGGCAGACTTGAAGAAGGACATCGAGGCCAACGAGGCGCTGCTTGCGAGGGCCGCCGAAACCCAGAATCTTCTCAGAGATACTGTGGAGCTCTGGACGGAGGGCCTCGTGGACATTGCTGCAGTCATCGAAGATGAGCTGGTGCAATTGGGGGTGGAAGGCTTTGGGTACTCCTCCGACGAGAACCTCCAACCCAGCGCCAAGCTCACTTTGTTCTTCAAAGGCGTGGCGGCGGCGCTCCAGCAACTCCGGGAACGGATCCCGAAGCAGTTGGCCGACGAGTCACGCTTGATTTGTGCCGGAGTTCTGGAGAAGGTGCTGGTGAAGGTGGCCTTCCGCAATCCGGGCCTCAACCTCACCAATGTCCTCAGGAAGCTACCGGTGGACGCTGATCTTGACGCACTTAAGGCCCTCATCGCACCCATCGTCGACAGGGTGAACGAGGTCAAAAGGGTTGACGGCGGTCGCGTAGATTAGGCCGTCCGTTTTCTTCTTTTCTTGTCGCTGCCAGTCATGTCATGGGAACACTTTATTAGAGGCGCGACGAGTTATTCTTGTAATATAACTCTATCTTAGGCAACAAATAGTTGTGTTACTTCCTTTACTCGACTCTTGGCTTTGTATGGTCCTGCCCTACGCTTTTTAGGGAAACTTGCCGGTGCAGGCACTCTTGCCGCGAGCGCCGAGTGCGGAACTTCAGCAGCCTGCTGGCGGGGCCGCTACCGACAAGCAACCTTGTCGCAACTAGTTGCAGCTCACTTAAGTTGTTGAGCGGACTCGAAACAAAGTAAGGGCGCTAGCGGCTCACTTAAGTTGCTGAGCGGACTCGAAGCAAAGTAAGGGCGCTGGCAGCTCACTTAAGTCGTTGAGCGGACTCGAAACAAAGTAAGGGCGCAGCTAGCTGTGAATTGGTTCCTCCGCGCATAGGTTTTTCATACAAAGCACGGTCGTTCAAGGAAAATAACTCAAAAACTGACCGCTCAAGCTTTAGCAACTTAGCTTTTTTGTCGTCTGCTTCCCGGCAAGGAGAAACCTTTTTTTTTGAATGGCCTGGTCCACACCATTAGCTTCTCCTCCCCCCCGGTAAACCTTGTGGGCGGGGGACCTTCCTTCTTTTGAGAAAGAGACAGAGAAATAAAGCAATGATATGGAGCCTTGGGCTCCTTATCGCTTACCGGGGTGTGGTGCTGCACAAAGTGTCAGATAATATATGCGAAAAAAGGATCATAGCATAAGGAAACTGACAAGATGTGCGGGGCACATGAACTTTACTAGCGCACGGGGTCTGCACCCGGCTCTGTACAAAGGATTACATGCAACAGCGGCAAGACTTGTACAGAAAGGTGGTTGCCGGACAGGGTCCGACAACCGCGCCTTATGGGTAAAACTTACGAAGATGCTCGATGTTCCAGGAGTTGCTCACCGGAATGCCATCTTCGGTCTCAAGGCGGACAGCGTCGGGCCTAGTGACTCGTTTCACCCGATAAGGGCCTTCCCACTTCGGCGTCAACTTGTTAGAATTCTTGGCCGACTGAACGCGCCGAAGAACAAGGTCGCCTTCCTCGAGACTCCTGGCATTGACTCTGCGGCTATGGTAGCGGCGCAGAGCTTGCTGGTAGCGAGCGGCTCGCACAGCAGCCTGGAGACGGTCTTCCTCAAGGAGCAGCGCGTCATCTTGCCGCAGCTGCTCTTGCTCGAGCTCATCATAAGCGAGCACTCGAGGTGACCCGTATACGAGTTCCGTGGGGAGAACTGCCTCCGCTCCATAGACTAGAGCGAAGGGTGTCTGGCCAGTGGCTCGATTTGGCGTCGTCCTGATCGACCAAAGAACCACCGGCAGCTCCTCGATCCAGTTTCTTCCGCACTTGTGCAGTCTGTCGAAAGTTCTGGTCTTGAGGCCTCGCATCACTTCAGCGTTTGCCCTCTCCGCTTGACCGTTGCTTCTTGGATGAGCAACAGAAGCGAAGCAGACCTTGGCGCCAAGATCTTGGACGTACTGCATGAAGGTGCGGCTCGTAAATTGCGTGCCGTTGTCGATGATGATCCTGTTCGGGATCCCGAAACGGCAAACAATCGACCTGAAGAACTTGACTGATGACTGTGCTGTCACCTTCCTCACTGGTTCCACTTCCGGCCACTTTGTGAACTTGTCGATTGCAACGTACAAGAACTCAAAGCCCCCGATAGCTCGGGGGAAGGGGCCGAGGATGTCGAGCCCCCAGACCGAAAATGGCCAGGATAAAGGGATCGTCTGGAGAGCTTGAGCTGGCTGGTGTATCTGTTTGGAATGGAACTGGCACGCTTCACACTTGGTTACTTGTGCAGTTGCATCCTGGAGGGCTGTCGGCCAGAAGAAGCCTTGTCGGAATGCTTTGCCGACAAGTGCTCTTGCGCCAATGTGGTGACCACATATGCCTCCATGTATCTCTGCCAACAGCTGTTGCCCATCTTCCCGGCGAATGCACTTCAATTTCACACCGTTGAGTCTTATTCTGTACAGTGTGCTGTCGACAAACTTGTACATACTTGACTGTCGGGCTACTTTTTCAGCTTCTTCTTGCTCTTCGGGAAGCTCTCCTGTCTGGAGGAAACGGACAATCTGCTGCGCCCATGCTGGAGCTTGCGGCTCGATAACAAGGACTAAAGGCATACCTGTTGCTGCGGGAACATCCGCTTCTACGACAAGAACCTGTGGTTCTGCCGGAGTGTGATATTCCCCGGCAAGCTTGCCGGAGCAAAACTTGTCGGGAGCGTTTGCTTCGACGGAACAAACCACAAGGTTTGCCGGAGCAGACTGCCCCTCAGCATCGTTGGCGTTGATCTTGGGGACTTTCTTGGCGGCGGCTTCGGGGTGCTCTGCCGGAAAGTAGTCACCTGAAACCAACTTCCTCTTCTTATTCTGTCCAGTTGATGGTGCCACGGAAGGTTGAGTCAGCTTGAGCACAAAGATCCCTGGTTCCACAGGCAACTTTAGTGCAGCACATTTTGACAGGCCATCAGCAATGTCATTCTGAGCTCTTGGGATATGCTCCATTTGCAGGCCGTCAAAGCGCTCTTCTAGCTTCCTCACTTCATCAACATATGCTTCCATCAACGGGCTCTGGTAGTTCTTGTTCATTTGGCAGACGACAAGCTGCGAGTCACCCCTGATAATGAGCTTCTTGATCCCAAGGTCGGCTGCTATTCTGAGACCGGCAAGCAATCCTTCATACTCTGCAGTATTGTTGGTTGCTTGCTCTTTGGGAAAGTGCATCTGGACTATGTATTTGAGGTGCTCTCCGGTGGGTGCGATAAGCAGCACGCCAGCACCGGCGCCTTGCAGCGAGAAGGCACCATCAAAGTACATCAGCCACTCTTTGCTTGTCTCCTTGACGGGGATGCTCGTCTCTGGAATTTCTTCATCTGGAGTTGGCATCCACTCTGCTATGAACTCTGCCAATGCCCTGCTTTGGATAGTTGCAGTGCTCTCAAACTTGAGGCCAAAGCTTGACAGTTCCAAGGCCCACTCGACAATCCTGCCTGTTGCTTCTGGATTCTGCAGTATCCTTCTCAGCGGAAAGCGAGTGACGACTGTGATCTCGTGTGCCTGGAAGTAATGGCGCAGCTTTCTCGAGGCCATGAGAAGGCCGAAAAGCAGCTTTTGCACACCAGAGTACCTTGACCTAGCCCCCTAGAGAAGGGAGCTGACAAAGTAAACTGGGCGCTGCACCATCTTCTTCTGCACGTCCTTGCACATCTGCGCAGATCCATCTTTGTCGGGATCAGAGCTTGCCGGACCAGAGCTTGTCGGAGAAGCCCCCTGCTTGTCGCCGGATTCACTTGCTGCGGTTGCTGGCTCATCGTCCGCCTCCCTCTCCGCTACTAACGCAGCACTAACCACTTGATTGGTTGCCGCTAGGTACAGCAGCAACTTCTCTTGTGGCTTAGGTGCGACAAGTATTGGAGTGGAGGACAGGTACCTCTTCAAGTCCTGCAGCGCAACCTCCGCTTCCGGAGCCCATTTCATTGGACCTGCCTTTTTCAATATTTTGAAAAATGGCAGGGCGCGCTCAGTAGACTTAGAGATAAACCTGCTGAGAGCAGCCATGCCGCCGGCAAGCCTTCGCACCTCCTTGACGCGCTTCGGTGCTTCAATCTGCTCGATGGCCTTAATCTTGTCGGGGTTGGCTTCAATTTCCCGCTGAGACACAAAGAACACGAGAAGCTTGCCGGAAGGGACTCCAAACACGCACTTCTCGGGGTTGAGCTTGAGGTTGATCTTGCGCAGATTTGCAAAAGTTTCTTCTAAATCTTGGATCAGGGTAGCCTTGTCCTTGCTCTTGACCACTATATCATCCATGTAGGCTTCCACATTTCTGTGTATCTGTGGCTCAAAAGCGACGTGGACTACTCTTGCAAATGTTGAACCAGCATTCTTCAACCCAAAGGGCATTCGTACAAAACAGTATGTGCCACAAGGGGTGATGAATGCGGTTTTCTCCTCATCTTCCTCTGCCATGAAGATTTGATGGTACCCTGAGTACGCATCAAGAAATGAAGGCAAATCACATCCAGCTGTGGAGTCAACAATCTGGTCAATGCGCGGCAAGGGAAATGGATCTTTGGGACAAGCTTTATTGACATCAGTGAAGTCTATACAAAGCCTCCATTTCCCGTTCGCTTTGCGCACGACTACAGGATTGGCCAACCACGTGGGATGGAGCACTCCTCTGACAAGGCCTGCTGCTTCCAATTTCCTGATCTCTTCTGCAATGAACTCCTGGCGCTCCACCGCTTGCTTTCTGACTCTTTGCTTGACGGGCCGCGCATGAGGACAGACGGCAAGGTGGTGCTCGATTACTTTCCTGGGAACACCGGGGATATCAGACGGTTGCCATGCAAAAACGTCGACATTCGCCCGCAGGAAAGCAACGAGCACGCTTTCCTATTTGGGGTCAAGTGTGGCACTGATGGTGAAGGTACCACCAGTGTCGTCCTCCTTGGCGGACACCTTCTTGGTCTCGGGTGGAGCTGCCATCATCTTCTTGCACTTGCCGGTGGAGCTCGATGGTGCGTCCTCGACGGTAGCGCAGCACTCTGAAGAGGTGCACTTGCCGGAGTGGGCATCAGAGCTCCTGCCGGACTTGGCCTTCTTCTTCCCCCCGGGAGCTTCAGCGGCAAGTGTGTGGTGATCAGCTGCGGCTGCTGCTTCTCGGTAGATCTTGTCGGCGCAGATAAGGGCATCCTTCTTGTCGCCGGGGACAGAGATGACACTTATCGGGCCTGGCATTTTGAGCACGTTGTAGGCATAGTGAGAGGCTGCCATAAACTTGGCGAGCGCTGGACGGCCCAGGATCCCATTGTAGGGCAATGGAAAATCGGCAACGTCAAATGTGACCCTCTCAATTCTGAAATTCAGCTCGCTGCCAAATGTGACCGACAGCGTGATCTTCCCTTTCGGCTTGCTCCTTCCCGGGTTGATTCCTTGGAATGTGCCGGTCTCTTCGAGTTCGCTGTCAGGGATCTGAAGTTTGTGAAGGACCGCGGAGGAGATGAGATTCAAGCCGGCCCCGCCGTCAACTAGCATCTTTGTGACCTTGAGGTTGCGGATAGTTGGTGAGACCAACATCAGCAAGCACCCGACCGCAGTTACGCGATCAGGGTGATCCCCAATGTCGAAGATGATAGGCGTGCTGGACCATTTCAGGGGCTTGCGCGACTCTATGGATGGCTCTGCTGCATTCACTTCCCGCATCCACTGTTTGAGCTGGCGGTGCGAAGTATGCAGGGAGGCGCCACCGTCAATGCACATGACCTCTGTGGCTTTCTGAAATTCCTGCTCATCGGCCTCATCATCATCCACGTCTTCGTCATCGTCGTCATCTTCATCCTTGTCGCTGCCGCGGGGAGGTCTGTCTCCTTGCCGCTGCTTGGCGTTGCCGCGGCGTCCTCCCCGGCCGGGGCGTTTCTTGCCGGATTCACCAGTTCTTTCCTGGGCCTTCTCTTTGTCGCGTCGCTTGTATTCAGCCTTCTGCTGCTCAGCAAGCTGTTCGACCTTTTTGCAGTTCTGGAGATCGTGACCCTTGGTGCGATGAATCTTGCAATACTGCCTACTGGAGCTGTCCTGCCTGTCGGCGGCCGCCACAGGATGGGCCTCCTTGTCGGAGCCACCAGCCTTAGCTTCCTTGGCGCCACCTCCGTTGCCGGTCTGCTCGACAGCTAGCACTTCCTTGCCCTTATTCCTTCTGTAGTTTCACCGCCGGCCTTTCCTCAACGGGGCGGCATCCTCACTGTCAGATCCTCCTGCTCCTGTACTCTCTCCGGGGAGCCTCCTCCCCTCTTCAGCGTGTGCACACTTGTCAGCCAGGGCGTAAAGCTCGCTGACGTCTCTGATTTTACACATCGCCATCTCCTCCCTCATCCTTCGGTTTCACACGTTCTGATGGAACGCGCTAATGCTCGCGGCGGGGTGGACATCTGGGATGTTGTGCTGTACGCGGCTGAATCTCTGAATGTACTTGCGCAGTGGCTCTCCTTCCTTCTGGGCGAGCAGATGAAGATCGCTCTCTTGGCCATGTGGCTTGTGGCCGCCTGTAAAGGCGCCGACAAACTGATGGCACAGATCAGCCCAAGAAGACATGGAGTTGTCCGGCAAGTGCATGAGCCAGGATCTGACATTGGGCTTGAGCACCAGCGGGAAGTAGTTGGCAAGGATCTTGTCATCTCGTCCCCCGGCAGCTTGCACTGCAATGGTGTAGATGCTAAGGAACTCCGACGGATGCGTCTTGCCGTCGTACTTCTCCGGCACGTCTGGCTTGAAATTCTTTGTGCTGGGCCACTGGACTTGCCGCAGCTCACGGGTGAACGCAGGACAACCTACCGCGTACGGTAGATCGCCTGGTTCCCCTGGCGCATGCATGTCAACAGAGAGCCCAGCGCGCTTGTCGGATTGACGTCGCGCTTCTCTTCGGCACTCGATGCGGGTTCGAGCGTCTTCTTTTTGTCGTTCATGGAGAACTTGGCGCTGGTCGCGACGAGCTCGTGGGTCCGACGACGCGGTGGAGCCGCTGTTGGGGTGGACCCGGCGAGTCAGCGATTTTGGCCTTTGTAGCGGAGAGTGCATGGAAGTCGCACCTCCCTCAGTCTTGTTGCCATCGGCTCGCGTCCGGCTGTCCTGCCGCGGCAGCGAGGTGCTCGGTCGCCGCGTGGTGTCGCCGTTGGCGAAGCCGATGAGGCTTTGGATAGTGGCCCTCCATTCGTCGGTCTTGTCCGCCGTCGGAGGATAGTCCAGGAGCAGCTGGGCCCGCGCCAAGGCTTCTGCTGGGGTGGTGGGCGGCAGAGGTGAACGGTGCAAGGAGAGGGGCGTGCTCGGACTCCTAACCAAGTTAGAAGGAGCAGCGTCCCGTCCCGGCGAGCGTACCTCGCTGGGGCCAGCATGCTGGCGCGCATGCTGGTCTTGAACGCCACGCGAACCACCAGCTTGATCTTGGGTCAGCGGACGTATGGCGCTGCGAACGCTATGACGCTGCTGGTCCCGCGCCTCTTGAGAGGGACGCGGTGCGCGCATGGGCGCCGAGGTCTGCGCCGCCTTGTCCTTGGACTTGGCAGCGCTGTGGGCACCCTCGTCGACGCCCATTCCTCCGCCGTCGTCCACTCCACCATCCGTTTGCTCCGGAGGCGGTGGAAGCGACGCGGACGGAACAGCTGCCTCCGAATTCTTCTTCTTCGGTGGCATGTCGATGAAGACGATGAAGATTTAGCTTGCGTGCACGCCGGATCGGGTTCGCGCGATCTCGACGCCCCCTACCTGGCGCGCCAGAGATGTCGGGGGGCGATGCTGATTCCCGCCGACACCTATGGGGACAGGGCCCCTTTTCAGTTCGGTGGGGGGCGGAGAGCGCACAAAGAGCGGATCGAGGCAGTGCACGCGGGCGATTTTACCCAGCTTCGGGCCGCACGGATGCGTAAAACCCTACTGCTACTTGTTTGTGTATATTGGATTCTTGCTCAGGAGCGATGGACGCTGCCAGACTGAGCTTGAGAGTGTTCCTGGTGTTGAACGAGCCGAACTGCTCGAGCCTCTGAATTCTTCGAACCCCTTCCTATGTTGCGCTTGGGCCTCCTTTTATACTCTCAAGGGGTCACCGACAGGGGGCAACGTAGACAAGAAGGGTAAAAATGGAAAAGGATGCGGTAGGTGCAGCTACCGCTACTGTGGATACAGTGCGCCCTACCTAACTCTGACGGCAGGGGACAAAGGCATTAAATGCCTGTCTGAGTCTCCTAAACAGTGCAAAAGGTGACCGTTAGGAGTGCCACCGTTTGCCACGATGGGCTTCTCTTCATCTCCGTTTGCCACCACGTACCCCTAGCTGCACGGCCTCTCGCCACGTGCGCTCTGGGAGAGTCCCAGAGCAACACGTTAGCAGGTGAGCTGGAGCGCGGGCACGAAGTGGGGGTTTCCCGTGGCCTGCTCCTTGCCGCGGCCGTCGTCTTGTCGCGTCTGGAAGCTTGTCGCTCGCCGGTTCTTGCTGGGACGCAGGGCGCGTCGCGGCAAGCTTTCTTGGTATGTCTTGAGTGGCCTTCCCGGCAAGCTCCTCTTGCCGAGGTCTTGTCTCTTCCCGGCAAGCTCCTCTTGCCGGGGCCTTGGTTGGCCTTCCCGGCAAGTTCCTCTTGCCGGGGCTTTGATTTGAATACTTTGTTCTTGAATGGTCTTCAAGGGAACCACGGAGGGTCCTGGCGGTAACCCGGCAAGCCTTGCCGCAGGGCGCTGCAACTGCCCGTGCACGAGTTCGGGGTAATAGGGTACCCCTACTCTAGTACACCGACACTATGTGAAAGTTAAGGTGGCATTATTCAGGTGCGCATAGATCCCTCTTGGTCAGGTAAGGATTGATGAGTTCAGGAAGACCTGTGTTAATAGGACAATGATGGCATATCACGTGGACCCATTCATTCTTGCCAGCAATTCTACCCAGATTTTCTTTGTGGAAGACCCCTTGCATAAGAACGGCCATTTAGCGATGCATGGGAAGAGAAGGGTACTGGGTGTTGACGATGTTGCCGATGAGGACGAGTACGATGAATTTGATGAGTTGCCAACCAAGGAATCACGCACCCGTGCAACAGAGCAGCGTAAAATCATCAAAAACCCCAAGTTCATTTGGGGTCAACTTAATGATCCCAGTTCCCCCATGTACATGGGAATTAAGCCGTAAGACTAGTCTTTATGCCTACCCTGCAACTTAATTCGTTCAATTTAGAACTGTCGCGTGTACTAAATTTGTGAGTTATGCCCGGTTTTCTGTTGATGTAAGAACCATTAATATGTTGACCTTGATATGTTGTCATCTTAGGTAATGAATATGAACTGTTTTTTGTTAGTATTATTATTATTATTATATCATAGAGGTAGCACACTCAATCGATCTCACTACAGTATGTGTGAACAAAAATATGCAATCTGGTTTGCGAATAGCACACGGTTCATTGATGAAAGTTGTGTGCCGACCAAACACCGCCACCCTGCCCATGATCTGAGTCGTGATTTCTGATTGGCTAGAACCCAAACCCCACGGATCGTACGTCTGCACTGTTGGATGCTCTCAGATCGAACGGCGATCCTCATCCCTTTCAACGGCACATGCAGTTCCGGTTGTAATTTTATTTTTATGCACAAAATGCACGTTAATCTCAAAAAATGTCTTAAATATAGCTAATGATACCTGAAATGCACAAGAAAATCAAACACGTGGTATAATGGTGATTGCGTACCGTGGAAATTTTTATGAGGCCAGACAATGAAGTCACCGGCCACAGGAGTTTGAATTGACAAGTCTCCTTTTGGAAAACCATGATCCTTCACGTGAGATGCTCTGGTTTGGAAGGAGCGGTCATCAAAACTTGTGCCAAACTTTACCAATTTTTTTCCACTGGGTCGTGAAAGCACGCCACAGGCACACATCGATTTTGATGATGTCCGAACTACATCTGAATTTTCTGTAATTAAAATACGAACTAGGCCTACACCAGTGGCCGCACCTCATGGCCGAAATGTTTGAAACTTCTCCCCGCTTCTCGAACAAATGGATGAAAACTCACAAAGCGACGCACAAATGATCTGTATACCTTTGCTAAGCTGATAGTAAGGGGGTATCATAGCTAGTATCATGCATGCCAACTACGCAATTTTGATGAGATGTCATAGATTTAATTATATGAAGAAAGATAGGGTTAAGTATCATATCATGAAACCGTATCATAATAAATGTTATGCTACTATGTGTCATGCATGACAATATAAATAAGTACTACATATGATACTAGCTAGCTACTCTATGACACTATGCATTAGAGCAAGTACACAATAGAATGAGATAAGACTAGCCACAATGGGTAGTAACATAGAATGTTACTAGTCTATGTTACTACCTCTATAGTGGGGAGTAACATATGTGTAGTAACATGCAACACTTCATTTATTAGGCTATAGACTCTTCTTGCCTTGAGATGTGTGATGTTACTCAAACTAGCCACAATGGCTAGTAACATAGACTAGTAACATGCCCATGTTACTAGTCTATGTTACTACCTCTATAGTGGGGAGTAACATATGTGTGGTAACATGCAACACTTCATTTATTAGGCTATAGACACATCTTGCCTTGATATGTGTGATGTTACTCATACTATTAGTAACTAGCTATGCCTCTCTTTCTTCATTTATTGCTTGGCACATCATCTACTTTATCCAGATATGTGTGATGTTACTACCTATGTTACTCCCATTGTGGGTAGTCTCATACTACAATAAGACTACCCACAGTGGGAGTAACATAGGTAGTAACATCACACATATCCACTTTCCTCAATTTCTTCATTTATTGCTTGCCACATCATCTATTTTATCTAGATATGTGTGATGTTACTACCTATGTTACTCCCACTGTGGGTAGTCTAAGCAGGCTATAAGGAATAGAATAATATATATATATATATGTGCTTAATTATTAGTTGGAGGAAAGAGAAGAGAAGCGGGCTCTTGGTTAGTAGAGCCAGCTACAACACGAGACCCAAGACACTTTGTGAGGATGTAAGGTGGGCCAACTATTGATAAACTAGTACATATATAAAACTTATTGTTGTACATGCCCGCTAAGAGGTTGGTTGTATATGACATGACAACTTCTTATAGCTGACCCTTGGCTGTATTATTAACCATGCTCTTAGTGAGGTAGCTAGTATATCATAGACGACTAGCTAGTATATATCAGACTAGCCATAGTGGGAGTAACTTCAGCAGTAACATCGACTCCAACTCAGCAAACTTGCTTATGTGGCAATAAGTTAATCAGGAGAGAGATAGTTTCAGTAACTTAGCTAGTTACTGTAACATCACATGTCCCAACGCAATATGAGTCTATAACCTAATAAATGAATCTTTGCATGACACTACACTTATGTTACTACCCACTATGAAGGTAGTAACATATATAGTCTAGGGATATCTGTATGTTACTAGTGTACTATCCATTGTGGTTAGTCTCATACTCCCTCCTTTCCGATTTAGGCTGGTTATAATGGTATTATCATAAGCGGTATCATGCATGTCAACTAGACTTTCTAGATGATGTGGCACACAATTAAATGAGGAAAGAGGGGATGTGGTATCATATCATGATACCGTGTCATATTAAATGTTGTACTACTACTTTGTGTGATGCATGACACAATTAGTAAGGCAACCTAAGATGCTAACTTATGATACTATGCATTACGGAAGTAGTATCCTACACTATCATATGCATGCATGATACTAATATATATGATACTCCCCATTACAACCAGCCTTATAGGGCTCAATTCAAAAATCTCACCAACCAAGGTAGATGGTGAGTGGTGGAATAATTTTTGTAGTTTGCAAAAACACCCAATTAATTCTTTTGTTTTCCTCAAAAAAATATGTTTTCCAATGTATTAATTGCAATACATGCATGCATATATAAAGTACATGCATTGGTCAACTTTCTCTTAATACTAGCATGCAATGATTTAATGCACCTTGGAATCTGGACATGTGATGGGAACAACCAAATTGAGCCTTATAAAATGGGAAAACTAAAATTTTGAGATAAGCCTATATATAAACCGGAAAGGCGGGAGTATATATGCATTATACTAGCTAGTATATGATCGGCAATACCTTCGTAATGCGCGCATGCATAGTATCATAAGTTAGTATCTTAGGTTCCTTATTAATTACCATGCATGACACAAAGTAGTACAATATTTAATATGATACGGTATCATGATATGATACCACACTCTCTCTTTCATCATTGAACTGTGTGCCACATCATTTAAAAAGTCTAGTGGGCATGCATCATACCGCGTGATACTCCCATATTACGACCAGCCCTATTAGGGTGGCCATAGTGGGGGTATCATAGCCGGTATCATGCACTCGGGAATAGAAAATATGATGATGTGGCAAAGAAGCAGTAACATAGGTAGATATTGTGACATATATATATATATATATAATAAATGCTATACTACTTTGTGTCATGCATGGCCATAAATACGGTCATCTATGATATATACTCCCTTCGTAAACTAATATAAGAGTGTTTAGGTCACTATTTTAGTAATCTAAACGCTCTTATATTAGTTTACAGAGGTAGCTAGCTAGTACTACTCTATGATACTATATATGCACTATGAAGGTACGTACGTAGTATCATACA
>NC_041384.1:157228340-157310190 GCF_002162155.2 Triticum dicoccoides | reverse complement strand
TATATATAAAGAGGGTTAGAGTAACATATAGGTAGATACTGTATCATGTTAAATGCAATGCTAATTTGTGTCATGCATGGCAATAAATATGATCTATATATGATACTATACTCTATGTCGGATATCGGGTTCCAGCAAAAACCCTTAAGGTTCGAACACTGGGGTGCACACGAAGATCTCTCCCTACTGAAACACGCCCTCGGCTCGCCATGATCCCTAAGCTAGCACGATGAACAACACAAGAGACACAAGATTTATACAGGTTCGGGCCACCGTTGTGGTGTAATACCCTACTCATGTGCGTGGATTGCCTCTTGGGCTAATGATGAACAGTATAGGGGAAGAACCGCCTCGCAAGGAGAGGTGTTCTTGTGCTTGGTGGTGTATAGATGAACTGGGTTCAGATCCGATCCCCTCTTACTGTGGTGGCTAGCCCTATTTATAGAGACCCTGGTCCTCTTCCCAAATATTGAGCGGGAAGGGATCCAACAACGGCCATTTTGAAAGGGGGCAGCTAGGACAAGCTATCCTGACTAAAGGTGGTCTTCACCTTCCAAAGGTGTCGGTGATGACGCTGTCTTGGGCTCCATGGTGACCTTCGTCCTGCCGTCCTGCTGGCCTTGGTCTTGTTGCACCGATATGGAAACCTTTGCCTGCTGCCCCGGTACTCCGCGCCTATGCTTGCTCCCTTTGCACCAAAGAGCAAACGAGGACACTGCGCGGGCTGGCGCCCGCCTGGTCTTGATCGTCATGGCTTGCGTCATGGGCACCTCGCGAGGTACCCCTCGCCTTGATCTCTCCGCCTCCTCGCGAGCCTGCCTAGTGAAGCCACTCCTGAGGAGGCCTTGTGTCATCCGCCCCGCGAGGCTTGGCCCCTCGCGAGGGTCTTGAGCGTTGGTTGATGAAGACGGGCTGTACTAGGCCATTGGTTGAGCCACGCTGCAGGCCGTAGGCAGGCAAGTTTGGGGACCCCCATTCCCAGAACGCCGACAATTGTATATTCATGATACTAGTACATGACACTCTCCACTATAATCGTGATTTCTTACCGTGGAAAAAATTTGGAGGCGAAACGATGAACTCATGTTTTCATTCGAACAAAAATATGATGTTAGGTAATGTAAATGTTTTCAAAGAGCACACGGTTCACTCACGAAAGCCGTGTGTCCACTAAACCATGGCCGATGCACCCCCCACCCCTCTGCCACGCGCGCGATCTGAGTCGTGCGTTCTGATTGGCCAGAACCCAAACCCCATGGATCGTACATCTGCACCGTTGGATTCTCGTTGATCGAACGGTGATCCTCATCCCTTTCGACAACACATGTACATGTTTTCAAATAGCCCCTCCCAAAAAATGTTTTCAAATATCACACGGTTCACAAACGAAAGCCGTGTGCCTACCAAACCATGGCTGATGCCCCCCCTTGCTGCGCACGCGATCTGAGTCGTGCGTTCTGATTGGCCATAACCCAAACCCCACGGGTCGTACGTCCGCACCGTTGGATGCTCCCAGATCGAACGGTAATCCTCATCCCTTTCGACAGGAAACGCAGTCCGGCTAGGAATTGATTTATATGCCAACATGCATGGCAAATGCCAAAAAATGTCTTACATATAGCACACAAGACCTGAAATGCACTAGCAAATCAAACCCGTGGTGAAATTGTGATTGGTTTACGTGGGAAAAATTTAGAGGCGAAACGATGAACTCATGTCTTCATTTCAAAATTAGTACGTCTTCATTTCAAATGAAATTATTCTGTTTGTGCACACAAGCGCTTAGAGGCAACCGTTTGCATAGGCCTTTCCGCGAGCGCGGCAACCGGGGATATTTTTCACCCTTTTCACCTAGGCCGCCAACACCCGGAGTCCCCAACACCCCCCCCCCCACCGTCCGCCCACGTTTCACTCAACTAGTCCACCCAATCTCCTTTACCAGCTCCTCCCTCCCCCAGATCCACATCACCCTCTCCGGCGCCACCATGCTCACCCCGGCCGTGTGCCCGCTCTTTGGCGTCAAGCCTACCTCCACTGCCATTCCCAACACGCGGCGGCCCATGCCCCGCCGTCTTTGTTTGCTCGCCAGCCACCCTCGAGCATATCGATGCAGTAAACCTCGCCTTTCTTTTGGCCCGGCCAGGTTTGCATTAAGAAGCCTGTTAGTTACTGCTCTCCATCGCGGTGAGGCATATTTCCTCGCAATCCCTCTTCCAATTTTGTTCCGTGTGTTCCCAAATTGGCTATAAAATAACGGAGAGCATATATATGTTCATTATCTACCTTCCTTACTACATATAAGTTGTATTTGTTCCAATAAGTTACTGCGTATTTACAGATCACGGGCGCCTGAGTCACACAAACTTAACAAATTAGCCGTACATTTTCTAAATTATTGCATGGCATGTTTATAAAGCTTGATACCAAGTTGTTAGTTTTATGCTTAGCCTCCTTTCCTAAGTTTCACATGTGTTCTCTGTAGATGCCGAGTAGCAGCGACAACACTCATTCAGGCCATGTATCTTCATCTGATTCGGACAACCCTAGGTCTTCAACAGATTGTGAGGGATCAAGTAGTCTTGAACGGGATAGAGCTGCAGCAATTACCCTTTCGGTCAGGACATGAAGGACCGCTCCAAGGAAGCCCACACACCAGCCTAAAGGTGTATATGAAGTAACCAAGATTGATTTAAAGTCCTGGGCTCCAACTAAACCAGATAAAGCACGCATGAGATTTAGGAGTGTGTGTGGATTTGTTGGCAGGGCAAGGCTCAACATTAATCCGCCGAGGTTTCGTAAGGCTAACACAAAAACACGGCGAAGGATAGTCTGGGAGATCATGGATCACTTCAATGTTCCAGAGCAGTGGAGAATGCAGGTGGAACACGCTGCACTAAAGAAGGCTAGGGATGCTTGGAGAAACTGGAAGCACGTGTTGTACAAGAAGTACTTGAGTGAAGGAAAGGACACAATCCCCGCATACTCCCAAATTACAAAGGCGGACTGGGTAGAATTCAAAAGGGTCAGGGCAACTCCAGAGTTTGGTAAGAAGAGTTTCAAGCAATCGGAACTTCAGAAGAAGAACATACACCCCCACCGTATGGGTGTCGCAGGATACTACGGCATGAAACTGATATGGGAACATGAGGACAAAGAAGCAGTAGCGGCGGGTGGGAATCCGACCTTTAGTGAAATCAGGGGTGAACGCGCCAGAGACTACTTGCAGGCGCGTGCAAAGAGGCGTGATGACGGAACTTATTACTTTGAACGCACATGACGCCAAACTGTATGAAGTGATGGTAGAGGCTTCCAAGATCCCTGGAAGGTTCTACAGGAACTCAGGGCCATGTGACATTCTGTCCATTGCTCTGGACACGAAAGAGCCCCCTGGCCATGCAAGGGGTATAGGCGTTAATGTCCCGCATAAGAGGGCTTTCACACTCAGCAAGGAAGAGAGGCTCAGCATGAAAAAAGCAAGGAGTGAAATGAAGCAGAATGCATCGTATGAAAAGTTTAAGAAGGAGATTTATCCGGCTGTTCAAAAGGATGTTGAGGAGTCAATGATGATGATGCAGAAACTCTAACACTGACAGATAGCCAGCATATGGGAGGGGAGGCGGGCATGGAGGATGTTGCTTATTGGCGACAACACTTCACAAGAGTAGTTGTGCATCAGCTGACCCCAGCGACACTGAGACTGTAGCCGCTCGTGATGATGCTATATCTGATCTATCTGGAATGAAAGACAGACTGAAGGGCGTGCTTACACATTATGAAGGTACATTAAAATGTGCAACAACATGGGTTTGCCCACCCTTCTTGGAAGATGGCCTCTTCTTGGACAATGTGCCATTGAAGCCGGGCTGTGTGAAGTGCTACGTGACTGAAGTAAAGCCTGGATTCAATGAATTTGCCCTAAAGAATGTACTAGGAGACTTCGATGAGCAAAGGACCTTGGGAGAAACACTGTTACATCACATCCAGTGGCCACGAAAGGAAATAGAGTTCAGATGAGATTCCCAAAGCCTCGCCAAGAGCAACCACTGTCGCCCCTCAACCAGTGACGCTCTCCTTGACACAGTAGCTCTCGTGGGCTAATGCATCAACCTGTGATCAACCGGCCCAACTTTGTGGCGTACATGCCATGTCATCCTCCGCCCCAAAGCAGCCAGTGGCAAGGCCTACAACTGCTGATGACGCACCACCAGTTCAGATGCCGGCAGCTGAAGCAGCGGGGGGAGACCCAGCTGCAGCACATGCTCAGCAGACCAACCAAGTGGAACAGACTGCTAAGAAGTCTGATGCTTCAGAACCGTCTGCTAAGCAGTCTGTAGGTCCAGAACTGACTGCTTATCAATCCGTTGGTCCGCAGGCGCGTGATCAGCATACCAATGCGTCAGCACTTCCTGCTCGGCAAACCAACACGTTGGCACGACCTCCTCAGCACACCGACAGGTTGGCACCACCTGCGTAGAAACCTGACATAGCTTCAACGCATGGTTAGCAGTCCGATGCCTCTGCTCCTATAGCCCAGCAGTCCGTTACAGCAGCACCGCCAGCTCAGCAGTCCGGCATAGATAAACCGTCTGATAAGCAGTCCGTCCAAGCTTCACCGTCTGCTCGGTAGTCTACCTTGCAGGCAACCAGACGTTCTGCCAGAAATGCTTCAAGTGCCAAGAAGGAAGTGGCCAAAAAGGCTACACCCATGACCCCGAGGAAGCGCAGCGGGAGAGTGAAGAGGAAAGAGAACGATTGCCTCTTACTTAAAGCACTCATCGCCCAGAACCAAATTAACAACAACTTGTTCGAATTAGGAAGTAATATTATTTCTGACACCATGGATGATGAAGAAGTATGTTTGTTGCTTGCTAAAACTAAAGCAGGCGTATTTGAAGCATGAAATTACGTCCATGGCCGGCCATTTATTGTTGGCGAATACTTTGATGAGTGCATCTCCAGTTATCGTGAGTTACATGAATATTGCATGGATCAAGTGTCAGAAGATCATCACCATTTGCTAGTCCACTACAATAGAGATCATTTCCAACACGATGCTGGTTCCATCATAGTGAGTTTCGAGGACTTACATCTCTTCTCCAACTTCAATGTGCTCAATGCCACTCTTGTTAGATGCGTGATTTTGTAAGTACTTAACAAACTCTGATCAACTTCTCCATACAAGGTTGTAAATGATAAATAGCTAACTGCATTTTATTCCTCTCAGGGGATTGAACGCGCAGAGAAGACAAAGTGAGAGTGTGTATTTCATAGATCCTGCATTAGCAAATGGCACAACATTACATGAAAAGGACCGACGGGACTGGGCCATTAACACGGTCGTCCGTATCTTCGAAAATACGTCCCATGCAGAATCATTTCTTTGGCCATATCATGAACGGTAAGTCAAGTAAACAACCACACATACACTGATTGTCTTTCAGATTTCGACATCATTCGTAAGTTCATGGCTTTCTTAATATATAGTAATCACTGGATATTGGTATTCATTGTTCCAAACAAGAACATAGTTTACTACATTGATTCTCTCAGAGAGTCAACAAACACTCAGGATCTGACGCATCTTCAACAATTCTTGGATATGTATTGAATTCTATGATTTTGAAATTAATTTGCATTCATATTCCGTTCAATAATTGATGTTGTCAACAATCATCATCATTTGCAGCGTGCTCGCATTGTGGCAAACTAAACCAAGGAACATGTTCAAGAGGAAACTACCTCTGCAGCACGAAATCGTTTCTCCGGTAACACACCAAAATCCATTATTTTCGGAAAAATTATCCAACAGTCTGCAAATACCTTTCCTTACGCTAGTCAAATGTTCAACCTTCTAAATAAACCTCTTTCTATTTTGTCCAAAGAAAAATAATACATCTAACACCAGTTAGGTTGTTCCTAATAGGACAAATACATGACTAATTTTGTACAAAAAAAATTCAGTGTCCTCAGCAAGAAGCAGGGACCAATCTTTGTGGATACTATGTTTGCAGACACATGATCTTCATCTGCGAATCTGCTGATAGTTCTGACGATCCTCGCAAAGTAGTACCAGTAAGTCTATCTTAATAAATATCTTCTACTCCATTCATATGGCACATTCTGATCTTAAAAATACTACAGCTCATCTTAAAACCGAGGACCCCTGAACTGCTCCCGGCTGGTGAATTGCTGATGGTTCGGAGATTTATCAGCGACTTCTTCCTAGATCACTACATCCCACTGGTGATAATGAAGATTTCAGCATGCGTTCTCCTGAACATTGAGTAAGAGTTAGTCACTAAACATATAACGCATGGATCCATTGTTTTCCATCTGATGAGGTCTTCGTATTCGTACACTATGATTAATTATGCAATGCATATATGTGTGGAAAAATCATTGGAATTTAGCTACCATATGTTCAATTGCAATTGTTGCGAAATCTGATGAATATTCTTCCTGTGGACACTATTTGTTCAATTGAATATTGTGGCGAATTTGCTTTTTGCGTGCCGATTCAAAATGGGATATTTTTGTTTATTTGTTCAATTGAATTTTGTGGCAAATTTTCTTTTTGCATGCCGATTCAATATGGGATATTTTTGTTTTAATCTGGAAATTGCTCCGCACACAGTTCAACTAAATGAGTGTGTGCGGTCCACATTGTAAAGCATACGTCAATCGTAGCGGAACCGTCGGTGATACACAACAAATCGCAAACGATTTGCAGCGCTACTACGTGTGTGTAGGGTCTCCGGAACCGTTTGTGATATCACGTTATCGCACACGAGAACTGGGAGTAAACCGTGACCAGTGCAAAATACAATCCCAGTCGTAATTTTGTCAGGAAACGTGTGCGATCCCAAACAAAAAGCACACGTCACTCTTGCGGCAATCGTCGGTGATACCCAACAAATCACAAACGGTCTGCAGCACTTGTATGTGTGCGAAGGGGCTCCTGAACCGTTTGTGATAGAACATTATCGCAGACGATAATCGTTGGCAAACGTGTGCGATGGAGTCTAGCATGACAAACGGGTTACGCAGAAAACTCATGTGCGATGGGGCACAAATCGCACACAGTTCATATGTTGGCCCGTGTGCCTTACATATTGTTTCCCAAACGGTTCATTACGACCGACCGTATGGTTTCACTGCATCATTAGAAACACTTAATCACCGATACCACGTGTGCGAAAGAATTTAGTGTGTGCTGCATCGCACACGATTACATTTTGGAAGGCCTCTGGATCACTGCTCCATATCCCCGACGGTTTCTGGATCATGTGAGAAGGACACCCTATCGCACACACTCACTTGGCGCCGGTTCCAAATGTCGTCGCGGAAGGGGTTAAAAACCATTTGTTTAGGACCGACGCGCACCAGTGCCCTACCCGAGATTTGCCGGTTTTAACACCGACATTGGTGCTTTCATTGAGAGTTCCTCTGTGTTGTCGATAGAAGGGTCGATGGCTCACCTCGTCGTCAACAAATAAATCACCTCTAGAAGGGCTCTAGCTCCTGGGCATGCAGATCCTCCAGATCGGCAGTTTCACCATGGGCGCCCGCTCGGCCTTTAAGTCCAAGGCGGTCCCCCAGATCACCAAAAATTGTCTTCGCATCAACCCCGAAAGCGTCGATAAGATGGATCCAGCAGGTATCTCTTCTTTGAACGAACTGCTAGATCGCATCACTGCCCTGGGGGTCGCAACAGATTATGATCTGATTGGGCTTAAACCTGATCAGAGGGAAATCAGGTCCCCACCTGGTGACTGTCGTGGAAGAGCAAGTCGAGGATACCGTTCCTCCTATGCTAAAAACGAACTATGTTCGGATCTCCGAGTCGTGCGAGCTGGACACCCATCTTTGAGAAGAGACCATTTGTCCTGTGAACATAGAACCGAGTGTTGAGCCTAAAAACCCCCAGGACACTCCGAATCCTGGGCCAGTAGCTTCAGAAATTCTTCAAAGTCTGGATTCCACCGTTGGTCAGGGTTCGGATTTAAGCCCACCCGCCCCACCACAAGCAATACACTCCAAGCAATTCCGGTCCCCCAGACATATGCGACTTAATGTATGTACGATAGCAACCTCAGCAAACATTCCATCACTTTTGGGCTAGATTCCTACTTGTTAAAAACAAGATTAAAGATTGCTTCAACGACAATGGTGTATCAGTCTTTTGCCACAACTGTATGGACGAGGGGATCCTCAATGCCCTCAACCGGCGCCGCATACTGCACTTTGCAGATTTGGCACACATAGTACAGAAGTATTGCATAATGGAAAGCGTCTGGAAAGCCCAAACAACTCGATGGGAACCACCGGCATTTAAGACACCCACCGGTCAGGCAAAAAGGATGCACCCTCATGGGGCACCTGATCATCACTTCACGGACTAGAAAATTAAGCCCTTAATGGGACATAGAACTGTCCTTGATGAATGGCTCGACAAGCCTTGTCAGATATACACGATGCCGAATTCCAAACCAACACATAGCCTTCGGGCATGTTGGATACTCCGACAGGTGGCTAAAAGCGGTGAGGCCATCCTCACCAACACTACCCCAGAGAAGTACTCCTCGGAGGATAACAATCTCAACATATTTACGGTCTTCGAGACCTTTTATTCAAATAATCAGCGTAAAAGGGCGCTCTGTGACCTCGCCGAAGTTAACCAAGTAGCCGCAATAAACCCTTGGAACGACATGGCCATAACTTTCAACGCCACTAATGAACCACGAGCCCGATCAGTCCGAGCACCAGCCACTTTAGTTATAAACCCAATTGTGGATGGCTTTCGGCTCACTAAAGTGCTCATGGACGGGGGCAGCGGATTGACCCTCATCTATGAGGACACGCTCGACAAAATGCAAATGGATAAGAGCCGCATCGAGCAAAGCAGTACAACCTTTCGAGGTATCATCCCCAGTCGAGAAGCGCGATGTTCGAGAAAAATCAAACTTGATGTGGTATTCGGCACGTCTGAGAACTATAGGTCTGAAGAGTTAATCTTCCAGGTGGCACCTTTCAACAGTGGATATCATGCCCTGTTGGGGCGAGTTGCATTCACACGCTTTCAAGCCATACCTCATTACGGGTACATGAAGCTCAAAATGCCCGGGCCCAACGGAGTTATCACTATCGCCAGTGATCAGGACATAGCACTCCGCACCAAAAACAAAACCGCATCCTTGGCCCTCGAGTCACTATCTGAGGCCCTTGCATCCGAGGAGCTCACCGATCTGCATTCCACAGTGGATAGAGATGGCGTAATCCTCGATAAAAGGCCTAAATCCACTTCTTTCAACCCGGCAGACGAAATAGTCAAATTCCAAGTTCATCTGGCAGATCCTAATAAAATAGCAGCCATTGGAGCACAACTGGATCCGACGGTCGACACCGCTCTAAGAGCATTCCTGCGCAAGGATTGGGACATTTTTGCTTGGCACCCTTCGGATATGCCAGGAATCCCACGCAGACTGGCCGGACACAGCCTCAACATAATAAAGGGGTTCAAACCAGTTAAGCAAACGCTACGGTGATTTTCCGAACCCAAGCGACAAGCTATGGGAGAGGAGCTAGCCAAACTACTTGAAGCTGGGTTTATTCAAGAGATAAAACACCCGGATTGGCTAGCAAACCTGGTCATGGTGCCAAAGAAGGACAAATCCTGGTGCCTTTGTGTCGATTTTAAAGACCTCAATAAAGCTTGCCCTAAGGACCCCTTCCCACTGCCCTGCATTGACGAGATCATTGATGCAACTACAGGACACGATTCACTGTGTTTCCTCGATGCATACTCCAGATACCATCAGATTAAGATGAAGGAATCCGATCATGCCACAATGGCATTCATCACTACGTACGGGCCTTTCTGCTTTAACACTATGCCTTTCGGACTCAAAAACGCCGGCGCCACCTACCAACGCATGATTCAAACATGCCTAGAAAAACAAATTGGCAAGACAGTGGAGGCATATGTAGATGATGTAGTCATCAAAACTAAACATGTCAAATCATTGGTGGACGACTTACGTCTTACATTCGACAACCTTCGAACATATGACATATGGCTCAATCCGGGAAAATGTGTTTTCAGCGTTCCGGCCGGAAAACTGCTCGGGGTCATCATTTCCAATAGAGGAATTGAAGCAAACCCAGCCAAAATCCGAGCTTTGTCATAGTTGGCAATACCAACAAACCTAAAGCAGGTCCAAAAACTAGTCGGGTGTGTGGCAGCCTTGAGCCGCTTTATCTCCAGATTGGGAGAGAAGGCATTGCCGCTATATCGCCTGCTTCAACGTACCGACCACTTTGAGTGGACGGACGCGGCAACTGTCGGGTTGGAAGAAATAAAAACTCTGCTAGCAAACAACCCAATCCTTGCCGCACCTAACGTCGGCGAACCTATGCTACTGTACATATCTGTAACTCACACTAGGTGGTGAGCGCAGTACTCGTTGTTGAACGAGAGGAAGAGGGACATAAATTCCCACTCCAAAAACCCGTATACTACGTATCGGCGGTTCTCACACCATGCAAATCCCGATACCTGCACTATCAAAAGATAGCATATGCGGTTTTCATGGCATCTCAGAAGCCGCGACACTACTTTCAAGAGTGCTCGATAACGGTGGCCTCCGAGGTACCAGTCAATGACATCATAAACAATCGAGACGCCACCGGGCGCATTGCAAAATGGGCCATCGAGCTCCTACCATTTGAAATAACGTACAAACCACACCGAGCTATTAAATCTCAGGTGTTGGCCAACTTCGTCGCCGAATGGACAGAAGCCGAACTCCCTAAAGAGTATGTCACATACTCCAACTGGGTGATGTACTTCGACGGCTCTAAAATGTTAGCCGATTGGGGGCCGGTGTCATCCTAACATCCCCTACAGGGGACACAGTCCGTTACGTATTGCAAATCATGTATATGAACTCCAATAACACAGTCGAATATGAGGCACTACTACATGGTCTCCGGATGGCTGTTTCTATGGCATACAATGCCTCGAGGTGCACGGGGATTCAAATCTCACAATATCCCAAATAAGCGGAGAATTCGATGCAAAAGATCCAAAGATGGCAGCTTACCACAAAATGTCGTGCTCAAAATATCAGCTCGGTTCGAGGGGCTTGAGTTTCATCATGTGGCCCGAAACAGTAACCAAGCAGCGGACATCCGTGCTCGAATGGGCGATAAATGTGACCCCGTCCCGCCTAACACCTTCATGGAAAGGCTCTTTAAGCCATCCGTGGTATGGCAGGACGAGAGCGGAAATACCAGTTCGGTGCCGATCACGCCCCCAGATGTCGAACACGATTCAGACATCATCGAGGGCTTGGGCACAAAACCAATGCCTTCCACCCATGTAATCATGGCGGTAATCGCTCCATGGACCGAACCCTTCATGGCCTACCTTAATAAGCGGGAGCTCCCTGAGGACCAGAATCAGGCTCGTCACATCATTCGACACTCGAAAGCCTACAAGGTTCATGAAGGAGAACTCTACAAGAAAAGTACTACCAAAGTCATTCAAAGATGTATCTTCGAAGAGGAGGGGCCACGGCTCTTGGCCAAAATCCATGCTGGTCTTGGCGGCCATCACGCTGTGGCTCGGGCTCTAGTAAGTAAGGCCTTCCGTACATGTTTTTCCTAGCCCACGGGCCGAGCAGATACACAGGACCTCGTCCAACACTGTGTTGGATGCCAACTTTTTGCCAATCAAAGCAATATGCCACCTACCACCCTACGAACAATCCCCATTACTTGGCCTTTCGCGGTTTGGGGGCTTGACATGGTCGGACCCTTAAAGGGGGGAGCCATAAGAAAAAATACATGCTGGTTATGGTAGATAAATTCACTAAGTGGATAGAGGCCAAACCAGTTAAAATGGTTGAAGCTGGACCAGTGATAGATTTTCATATCCGGTGTCGTACACCATTATGGTGTCCCACACAACATTATCACTGACAACGGCTCTCACTTTACAGCCGAGGAGGTAAAAACTTGGTGTGCTAATCTGGGCATTAAGCTTGATTACGCCTCTGTATATCACCCTCAACAAACAGTCAAGTCTAACAGGCCAATGGCCTGATAATGAGCGGCATTAAACCCAGACTAGTGCGATCCCTCAAGGAGTCGGACAAACATTGGGTCGAGGAGCTTGACTCCGTGCTCTGGGGGCTGTGGATCACACCCAATCGCATGAACGGATACACACCGTTCTTCATGGTGTACGGCGCAGAGGCCGTCTTGCCCTGCGATATTATTCATGACTCGCCTCGAGTGCGCATGTATGAAGAGAGAGAGAGAGGCCGATCTCGATCAGCAAGACGACTTAGATGGCCTGGAGGAGGAGCGCGATGTCGCAAAAGCTCGTTCCGCATTCTACCAACAACAAGCTCGAAGATACCAAAGTAGAGAAGTGCAGTCCGAGACTTATAATGTTGGTGAACTCGTTCTACGCCTACCAGAGAAGAAAAAGGACAAGCTCAAACCCAAATGGGAGGGTCCCTTCATTATAGATGAAGTTCTCACTGAAGGAGCCTATTGCCTTCGCAATGCATTGGACAATCACTTAGAGCTGAACCCATGGAACGCTGCTAGACTCCGAAGATTCTACGCCTAAGTCCAGACACATTGTTCCTTACCTTTTTCCCCTTTTCCCTTTTTCTTTTCGTTTTCTTTTACGACTTATAGCGTGTGTTCGAGTAAGCCGCACAC
The DNA here is from genome assembly GCF_002162155.2 of Triticum dicoccoides. NCBI lineage: Eukaryota > Viridiplantae > Streptophyta > Magnoliopsida > Poales > Poaceae > Triticum > Triticum dicoccoides. The sequence continues at coordinate 157,297,455 of NC_041384.1, read as the reverse complement.
TTGAGGGGTATGTTGGAAATATGCCCTAGAGGCAATAATAAAAGCATTATTATTATATTTCCTTATTCATGATAATTGTCTTTATTCATGCTATAATTGTGTTATCCGGAAATCATAATACATGTGTGAATAATAGACACCAACATGTCCCTAGTAAGCCTCTAGGTGACTAGCTCGTTGATCAACAGATAGTCATGGTTTCCTGACTATGGACATTGGATGTCATTGATAACGAGATCACATCATTAGGAGAATGATGTGATGGACAAGACCCAATCCTAAACATAGCACAAGATCGTATAGTTCGTTTGCTAGAGTTTTCCAATGTCAAGTATATTTTCCTTAGACCATGAGATAGTGTAACTCCCGGATACCGTAGGAGTGCTTTGGGTGTACCAAACGTCACAACGTAACTGGGTGACTATAAAGGTATACTACAGGTATCTCCGAAAGTGTCTGTTGGGTTGACACGGATCAAGACTGGGATTTGTCACTCTGTGTGACGGAGAGGTATCACTGGGCCCACTCGGTAATGCATCATCATAATGAGCTCAAAGTGACCAAGTGTCTGGTCACGGGATCATGCATTACGGTACGAGTAAAGTGACTTGCCGGTAACGAGATTGAACGAGGTATTGGGATACCGACGATCGAATCTCGGGCAAGTAACATACCGATTGACGAAGGGAATTGTATACGGGGTTGCTTGAATCCTTGACATCGTGGTTCATCCGATGAGATCATCGAGGAGCATGTGGGAGCCAACATGGGTATCCAGATCCCGCTATTGGTTATTGACCGGAGAACGATCTCGGTCATGTCTACATGTCTCCCGAACCCATAGGGTCTACACACTTAAGGTTCGGTGACACTAGGGTTGTAGGGATATGTATATGCAGTAACCCAAATGTTGTTCGGAGTCCCGGATGAGATCCCGGACGTCACGAGGAGTTCCGGAATGGTCCGGAGGTAAAGAACTATATATGGGAAGTCTTGTTTTGGTCACCGGAAAGGTTTCGCGCATTATCGGTATTGTACCGGGAGTGCCGAAAGGGGTCCCGGGGTCCACCAAGGGGGTCCACCTGCCCCGGGGGGCCACATGGGTTGTAGGGGTGTGCGCCTTGGCCTATATGGGCCAAGGGCACCAGCCCCAAGAGGCCCATGTGCCAAGAGATGAGGGAAAGGAAGAGTCCTAAAGGGGGAAGGCACCTTCTAGGTGCCTTGGGGAGGATGGACTCCTCCCTGGCCGCACCCTTCCTTGGAGGAAGGGCCAAGGCTGCGCCCCCCCCCTCTCCGTTGGCCCTATATATAGTGGGGGAAGGGAGGGCAGCCACACCTAAGCCCTGGCGCCTCCCTCTCCCTCTCCAACACCTCCTCCTCCTTCGTAGAGCTTGGCGAAGCCCTGGCGGAGTACTGCAGCTCCACCACCACCACGCTGTCGTGCTGCTGCTGGAGCCATCTTCCTCAACCTCTACTTCCCCTTGCTGGATCAAGAAGGAGGAGACGTCACGCTGACCGTACGTGTGTTGAACACGGAGGTGCCGTCCGTTCGGCGCTAGGATCTCCGGTGATTTGGATCACGTCGAGTACGCCTTCCTCATCCCCGTTCTTTGAACGCTTCCGCGCGTGATCTACAAAGGTATGTAGATACAATCCGATCACTCATTGCTAGATGAACTCCTAGATGGATCTTGGTGAAACCGTAGGAATTTTTTTTGTTTTCTGCAACGTTCCCCAACAGTGGCATCATGAGCTAGGTCTATGCGTAGTTCTCTTGCACGAGTAGAACACAATTTGTTGTGGGCGTTGATGTTGTCAACTTTCTTGCCGCTACTAGTCTTATCTTGCTTCAACGGTATTGTGGGATGAAGCGGCCCGGACCAACCTTACACGTACGCTTACGTGAGACCAGTTCCACCGACTAACATGCACAAGTTGCATAAGGTGGCTGGCGGGTGTCTGTCTCTCCCACTTTAGTTGGAGCGGATTCGATGAAAAGGATCCTTATGAAGGGTAAATAGAAGTTGACAAATCACGTTGTGGCTTTCACGTAGGTAAGAAAATGTTCTTGCTAGAACCCTTTTGCAGCCACGTAAAACTTGCAACAACAATTAGAGGACGTCTAACTTGTTTTTGCAGCAAGTGTTCTGTGATGTGATATGGCCAAAGTTGTGATGAATGATGAATGATATATATGTGATGTATGAGATGTTCATGCTATTGTAATAAGAATCACGACTTGCATGTCGATGAGTATGACAACCGGCAGGAGCCATAGGAGTTGTCTTTATTTTTTGTATGACCTGCGTGTCATTGAGAAACGCCATGTAAATTACTTTACTTTATTGCTAAATGCATTAGCCGTAGTAGTAGAAGTAATAGTTGGCGAGCAACTTCATGGAGACACAATGATGGAGATCATGATGATGGAGATCATGGTGTCATGCCGGTGACAAGATGATCATGGAGCCCCAAGATGGAGATCAAAGGAGCTATGTGATATTGGCCATATCATGTCACTATTATTGTTTGATTGCATGTGATGTTTATCATGTTTCTACATCTTGTTTACTTAGAACGACGGTAGTAAATAAGATGATCCCTCATAATAATTTCAAGAAAGTGTTCCCCCTAACTGTGCACCGTTGTGACAGTTCATTGTTTCGAAGCACCACGTGATGATCGGGTGTTAGATTCTAACGTTCACATACAACGGGTGTAAGACAGATTTACACATGCAAACACTTAGGTTGACTTGACGAGCCTAGCATGTATAGACATGGCCTCAGAACACAGAAGACCGAAAGGTCGAGCATGAGTCGTATAGAAGATACGATCAACATGAAGATGTTCATCGATGTTGACTAGTCCATCTCACGTGATGATCGGACACGGCCTAGTTAACTCGGATCATGTTATACTTAGATTACTGGAGGGATGTCTATCTAAGTGGGAGTTCATTGAATAATTTGATTAGATGAACTTAATTATCATGAACTTAGTCTAAATTTTTTACAATATGTCTTGTAGATCAAATGGCCAACGTAGTCCTCAACTTCAACGCGTTCCTAGAGAAAACCAAGCTGAAAGATGATGGCAGCAACTACACGGACTGGGTCCGGAACCTGAGGATCATCCTCATAGCTGCCAAGAAAGATTATGTCCTACCAGCACCGCTAGGTGACGCACCTGTTCTCCCTGCAGAACAAGACGTTATGAACGCTTGGCAGGCACGTACCGATGACTACTCCCTCATTCAGTGCGGCATGCTTTACAACTTAGAGCCGGGGCTCCAAAAGTGTTTTGAGAGACACGGAGCATATGAGATGTTCGAAGAGCTGAAAATGGTTTTCCAAGCTCATGCCCGGGTCGAGAGATATCAAGTCTCCGACAAGTTCTTTAGCTGTAAGATGGAGGAAAATAGTTCTGTCAGTGAGCACATACTCACTATGTCTGGGTTGCATAACCGCTTGACTCAGCTGGGAGTTAATCTCCCGGATGACGCGGTCATTGACAGAATCCTTCAGTCGCTTCCACCGAGCTACAAGAGCTTTGTTATGAACTTCAATATGCAGGGGATGGAAAAGACCATTCCTGAAGTATTTGCAATGCTGAAATCAGCAGAGGTAGAAGTCAAAAAGGAACATCAAGTGTTGATGGTGAATAAAACCACTAAGTTCAAGAAGGGCAAGGGAAAGAAAGCTTTCAAGAAGGACGGCAAGGGAGTTGCCGCGCCCGGCAAGCAAGCTGCCGGGAAGAAGCTAATGAATGGACCCAAGCCCGAGACTGAGTGCTTTTATTGCAAGGAAAGTGGTCACTGGAAGCGGAACTGCCCCAAATACTTAGCGGACAAGAAGGCCGGCAAAACGAAAGGTATATGTGATATACATGTAATTGATGTGTACCTTACCAGTACTCGTAGTAGCTCCTGGGTATTTGATACCGGTGCGGTTGCTCACATTTGTAACTCAAAACAGGAGCTGCGGAATAAGCGGAGACTGGCGAAGGACGAGGTGACGATGCGTGTCGGGAATGGTTCCAAGGTCAATGTGATTTTCGTCGGCACGCTACCTCTACATTTACCTTCGGGATTAGTTTTAAACCTTAATAATTGTTATTTAGTGCCAGCTTTGAGCATGAACATTGTATCAGGATCTCGTTTAATTTGAGATGGCTACTCATTTAAATCCGAGAATAATGGTTGTTCTATTTATATGAGAGATATGTTTTATGGTCATGCTCTGATGGTGAATGGTTTATTCTTAATGAATCTCGAGCGTAATGCTACACATGTTCATAGTGTGAGTACCAAAAGATGTAAGATTGATAATGATAGCCCCACATACTTGTGGCACTGCCGCCTTGGTCACATAGGTGTCAAACGCATGAAGAAGCTCCATGTTGATGGACTTTTAGAGTCTCTTGATTACGAATCATTTGACACGTGCGAACCATGCCTCATGGGTAAAATGACCAAGACTCCGTTCTCAGGAACAATGGAGCGAGCAACCAACTTATTGGAAATCATACATACTGATGTGTGCGGTCCAATGACTGTTGAGGCTCGCGGTGGCTATCGTTATGTTCTCACCCTCACTGATGACTTGAGTAGATATGGGTATGTCTACTTAATGAAACACAAGTCTGAGACCTTTGAAAAGTTCAAGGAATTTCAGAGTGAGGTTGAGAGTCAACGTGACAGGAAAATCAAGTTCCTGCGATCAGATCGTGGAGGAGAATACTTGAGTCACGAGTTTGGCACACACTTAAGAAAATGTGGAATAGTTTCACAACTCACGCCGCCTGGAACACCTCAGCGTAATGGTGTGTCCGAACGTCGTAATCGCACTCTATTAGATATGGTGCGATCTATGATGTCTCTTACCGATTTACCGCTATCTTTCTGGGGCTATGCTTTAGAGACTGCCGCATTCACTTTAAATAGGGCTCCGTCGAAATCCGTTGAGACGACACCGTATGAATTATGGTTTGGGAAGAAACCTAAGCTGTCATTTCTAAAAGTTTGGGGATGCGATGCTTATGTCAAGAAACTTCAACCTGAAAAGCTCGAACCCAAGTTGGAAAAAAGCGTCTTCATAGGATACCCTAAAGAAACTATTGGGTATACCTTCTACCTCAGATCCGAAGGCAAGATCTTTGTTGCCAAGAATGGATCCTTTCTAGAGAAGGAGTTTCTCTCGAAAGAAGTAAGTGGGAGGAAAGTAGAACTTGATGAAGTATTACCTCTTGAACCGGAAAATGGCGCAACTCAAGAAAATGTTCCTGAGGTGCCTGCACCAACTAGAGAGGAAGTTAATGATGATGATCAGGATACTTCTGATCAAGCTCCTACTGAAATTCGAAGGTCCACAAGGACACGTTCCGCACCAGATTGGTACGGCAACCCTGTCTTGGAAATCATGTTGTTAGACAACGGTGAACCTTCGAACTATGAAGAAGCGATGGCGGGTCCGGATTCCGATAAATGGCTGGAAGCCATGAAATCCGAGATAGGATCCATGTATGAAAACGAAGTATGGACTTTGACTGACTTGCCCATAGAGCGGCGAGCCATAGAAAATAAATGGATCTTTAAGAAGAAGACAGACGCGGATGGTAATGTGACCATCTATAAAGCTCGGCTTGCCGCTAAGGGTTATCGACAAGTTCAAGGGCTTGACTATGATGAGACTTTCTCATCGGTAGCGAAGCTAAAGTCCGTCTGAATCTTGTTATCAATTGTCGCATTCTACGATTATGAGATATGGCAAATGGACGTCAAAACAGCATTCCTTAATGGTTTCCTTAAGGAAGAATTGTATATGATGCAGCCGGAAGGTTTTGTCGATCCTAAATATGCTGACAAGGTGTGCAAGCTCCAACGCTCAATTTATGGGCTGGTGCAAGCATCTCGGAGTTGGAATATTCGCTTTGATGAGATGATCAAAGCGTTTGGGTTTATGCAGACTTATGGAGAAGCCTGCGTTTACAAGAAAGTGAGTGGGAGCACTGTAGCATTTCTCATATTATATGTAGATGACGTACTTTTGATGGGAAATGATATAGAGCTTTTGAACAGCATTAAGGCCTACTTGAATAAGAGTTTTTCAATGAAGGACCTTGGAGAAGCTGCTTATATATTAGGCATCAAGATCTACAGAGATAGATCAAGACGCCTCATAGGTCTTTCACAAAGCACATACCTTCACAAGATATTGAAGAAGTTCAATATGGATCAGTCTAAGAAGAGGTTCTTGCCTGTATTGCAAGGTGTGAAATTGAGCTCAGCTCAATGTCCGACCACGGCAGAAGATATAGAAGAGATGAGTGGCATCCCCTATGCCTCAGCCATAAGGTCTATTATGTATGCCATGCTGTGTACCAGACCTGATGTAAACCTTGTCGTAAGTTTGGTAGGAAGGTACCAAAGTAATCCCGGCAAGGAACACTGGACAACGGTCAAGAATATCCTGAAGTACCTGAAAAGGACTAAGGAAATGTTTCTCGTTTATGGAGGTGACGAAGAGCTCGTCGTAAAAGGTTACGTCGACGCTAGCTTCGACACAGATCTGGATGACTCTAAGTCACAAACCGGATACGTGTATATTTTGAATGGTGGGGCAGTAAGCTGGTGCAGTTGCAAGCAGAGCGTCGTGGCGGGATCTACATGTGAAGCGGAGTACATGGCAGCCTCGAAGGCAGCGCATGAAGCAATTTGGGTGAAGGAGTTCATCACCGACCTAGGAGTCATACCCAATGCGTCGGGGCCAATCAAACTCTTCTGTGACAACACTGGAGCTATTGCACTTGCCAAGGAGCCCAGGTTTCACAAGAAGACCAGGCACATCAAGCGTCGCTTCAACTCCATTCGTGAAAATGTTCAAGATGGAGACATAGATATTTTTAAAGTACATACGGACCTGAATGTAGCAGATCCGTTGACTAAACCTCTCCCTAGAGCAAAACATGATCAACACCAGAATTCCATGGGTGTTCGATTCATCACAATGTAACTAGATTATTGACTCTAGTGCAAGTGGGAGACTGTTGGAAATATGCCCTAGAGGCAATAATAAAAGCATTATTATTATATTTCCTTATTCATGATAATTGTCTTTATTCATGCTATAATTGTGTTATCCGGAAATCGTAATACATGTGTGAATAATAGACACCAACATGTCCCTAGTAAGCCTCTAGGTGACTAGCTCGTTGATCAACAGATAGTCATGGTTTCCTGACTATGGACATTAGATGTCATTGATAACGAGATCACATCATTAGGAGAATGATGTGATGGACAAGACCCAATCCTAAACAAAGCACAAGATCATATAGTTCGTTTGCTAGAGTTTTCCAATGTCAAGTATCTTTTCCTTAGACCATGAGATCGTGTAACTCCCGGATACCGTAGGAGTGCTTTGGGTGTACCAAACGTCACAACGTAACTGGGTGACTATAAAGGTATACTACGTGTATCTCCGAAAGTGTCTGTTGGGTTGACACAGATCAAGACTGGGATTTGTCACTCCATGTGACGGAGAGGTATCACTGGGCCCACTCGGTAATGCATCATCATAATGAGCTCAAAGTGACCAAGTGTCTGGTCATGGGATCATGCATTACGGTACGAGTAAAGTGACTTGCCGGTAACGAGATTGAACGAGGTATTGGGATACCGACGATCGAATCTCGGGCAAGTAACATACCGATTGACGAAGGGAATTGTATACGGGGTTGCTTGAATCCTCGACATCGTGGTTCATCCGATGAGATCATCGAGGAGCATGTGGGAGCCAACATGGGTATCCAGATCCCGCTGTTGGTTATTGACCGGAGAGCAATCTCGGTCATGTCTACATGTCTCCCGAACCCGTAGGGTCTACACACTTAAGGTTCGGTGACGCTAGGGTTGTAGGGATATGTATATGCAGTAACCTGAATGTTGTTCGGAGTCCCGGATGAGATCCCGGATGTCACGAGGAGTTCCGGAATGGTCCGAAGGTAAAGAATTATATATGGGAAGTCTTGTTTTGGTCACCGGAAAGGTTTCGCGCATTATCGGTATTGTACCGGGAGTGCCGAAAGGGGTCCGGGGGTCCACCAAGGGGGTCTACCTGCCCCGGGGGGGCACATGGGCTGTAGGGGTGTGCGCCTTGGCCTATATGGGCCAAGGGCACCAGCCCCAAGAGGCCCATGCGCCAAGAGATGAGGGAAAGGAAGAGTCCTAAAGGGGGAAGGCACCTCCTAGGTGCCTTGGGGAGGATGGACTCCTCCCTGGCCGCACCCTTCCTTGGAGGAAGGGCCAAGGCTGCGCCCCCCCCTCTCCCTTGGCCCTATATATAGTGGGGGGAAGGGAGGGCAGCCACACCTAAGCCCTGGTGCCTCCCTCTCCCTCTCCAACACCTCCTCCTCCTCCGTAGAGCTTGGGAAGCCCTGACGGAGTACTGCAGCTCCACCACCACCACGCCGTCGTGCTGCTGCTGGAGCCATATTCCTCAACCTCTCCTTCCCCTTGCTGGATCAAGAAGGAGGAGATGTCACGCTAACCGTACGTGTGTTGAACACGGAGGTGCCGTCCGTTCGGCGCTAGGATCTCCGATGATTTGGATCACGTCGAGTACGCCTTCTCATCCTCGTTCTTTGAACGCTTCCGCGCGTGATCTACAAAGGTATGTAGATACAATCCGATCACTCGTTGCTAGATGAACTCCTAGATGGATCTTGGTGAAACCGTAGGGAAATTTTTTGTTTTCTGCAACGTTCCCCAACAGGGTATACATCCTTAAATGTACACACCCCACCATAACTGGGGGCTTCCTTCAATAGAAGCTTTTTATTATCTCGAGCATAGGGCTCACCATATATATGTGTATTGTTTGCTCATATACGTCCTATCTTCGCCATTATATGCACCTCTATGACTTAAATTTTTGCCAAGCTAGGTTGCTTGGCTCTTGTGCTTATGCCCTACGTTCCCGCTTGTTCGGCTAGGGCATAAAGGGAGAACCTCTACGAGTGTTACAACCGGGTCATCCGGACATGTACCTCAGACGAGTGAAGCCGAAAGCTAGCTTTCTTAAGGGAATAATTGGTTGGCGGACAAAAGAAGAACCGCCTTCGTAGCAATATAAACTACCAGAAATACAAAGACTCATGTGATTCTTTCGCATCACGGCTTAGTCATGCATAAACGCATGCCGACCCAGGGAGAGGAACCCTTAACAGAACTATTCTTTCTGGAAGATGTTTCTTAGGTTAAAAAGTAATATAACATAACTCCCCGAGTATAGTTTGTCTGTTCAAGCATTATGGCCGGATCACCTGGTTTCCGAACATACTTGGTGTTTCCCACAGGTATAGTATTCGTAAACACTCCACCCTTGGGTCTTGGAGGTTAAAGCAGAAGGTCTGCCATGACAATCTTTTACAATTCGGCCGGAGATAAGTTTTGCTGATAAAGTGTATTGTCACATAAAATCACATGCCTACTCATTATCTATGCCATCTATTAGGCTGTCTAGTTTACAGTCCTGCTATGAAAATTTAGCGGCTATTTTTACTAGGTCGTACACCAAGCTAACCGGAATTTCTTGTCCATCTGGTCCCCGAGGTCCAACCCGGGCCATATGGTTCGGATCAAGTCTGGTATACCATGTTTTCACCATGGCCCAGGCCTCTCGTGCACCTTCTCGACATGCTGATGCCTTCCACAACTCAAAATGAAGTCGAACTCCCTTGAATAACTCCATGAGCTCCCCCATCATTCCTGGAGGAGAACTAGATGGCCATAAAGCCTTAGCCATATTCCTCATCGCTTTCTGAGCTCGCTCGTGCACTTTAGATAGCTCTTGCAGTAGGTCGCTTTGAAATCCGGACACTTCTCCTTCAGGCCGCCCAGTTAACAAACCTACAGGAACAAATCTCGTATTTTTTTCATCAGGGGATCTTATGAAATTTAGGTTCAGGCACATACTAAATATGTCACCTTCCGCTTTCGGTTCTCCTTCAAAGCATCCGACAGTTGGGCTCTTACGTCCTTTAGCTCCTCGGCATGCTTGATGTTGACATCCTATATTTTGTTCTTCTCATCCCTGGTCCGTGTGAATATACGCTGACCAATGGATTCTTGCCTTTCGGCATGCTGTTTATCTGCCTGCGTAGCCTTTAGTCTATCCTCCACCTGATCCAGCAATACTGCCGCCGTAAATAAAACAATGCATATTTAAAAATCATTGTTGGCACAGAATCGTATTTTTTGGACAGTGATTGACCTTACCATTCAGTGCCTCCTTGGACTTCGCCAGTTCTGCGCTGACAGCAGTTAGCTTGGTCCGACATTCTTCAAGCTCCTTGGATAGCATGTTGTTTTTCTCCGTGAGTACCTGATAATACAATGACCCTTAAATCAGTTGGCCCAAATAGCTTCAAGTCTCAGGGGCTACTGGCACATGAGTATTGAATCTATGAAAAGCTCTTACCCGCATATCCTTTAAAAGTTGGTGTGTGGCTCCGGTAAGCCCATCCCGAGCAACTCGGATGTATGCATCCGCAGAGTTGTGGGCATGGAACGCCTCTACGGTAAAACTGGGATTGCGCATGGCCTCTTTCCGCCGACGATGATTCGTCGCGCTCTCCACTTCGGAATTGGTGACAGATACATTGTCCGAATCCTCTTGGAGATGACAACCCGACATTTTACCCGTATCAGCCCTAGTCCTTATGGCAGGGCCCGGGGCCGGATTGGTCGATGTACGGCCGGTGAGGTCCCCGGATATAGTCCATCGTATGCTCTTCCTGCAAGATGGCCCAACAGAAAACGTCACGATTTGGTCTGTCCACTGGGTGCGTGTTAAAAACTATACCTCTTTGGTGACAGCGATGGCTCGGTAGTATCACTATTGGCCTTTCTTTTCAAAGACTCGCCCCGTGCAGGTGTCGCCTCCTTAGAAGACACCTTTGATATAGCTTGGCGAGACGAGCATCGCCCCTTCGGAGCATGAGACACTGTGGTGGGTGAGGCGCAATGAGAAAACTCTTTTGGAGAAGACGTCTCTTGGGTACTTACATGGGAGGAAGGGAGAAGGCCGGGGTAATCGGCTGTAATGGCTACTTCCATGTCTTCATAGCTTGCCTGATAAAAAACTCCCTCCTTAAGCTCTATAAATATGTCCGGATCTTCTTCATATCCGGGATCTAAGTCCCGAATAGGTCCTCTGGCTGCGGAGCAGGGCTGTAGATCCCCTCGGCGATCTTTCTCCATTTCTGTCAAAAACAGCCGGATTAAATTCGACTGGCATAAACTCTAAGGAAGGTTGAGTAAAGCCAATAATTGAAAAACTCGCCCAGGGGATGGGGTTTTACATGGAAAAGCCTTCTCGACATGTTAAACGAGCGAAGTCTTCCTTCTCCCCTTTGTACAGATCAGCTAAGATAGTGGCCAGGGCGACAAATCCGGACATTTGCACAGACAACGGGACGCATCGTCCTCCCCATTATAGTTCCACATGGGGAGACCTCTAGATTGGAGCGGCTCAACGCATCGGGTTATGGAAATTGCCATTACCTCAATTATGGACAGCCCTGAGTTGGCAAGTACTCTGATCTTGCTTGCTAGTCTAGAAACCTCCGCATTATCTTCTTCTTCGAGGCTTTGGGGACGCCAGCTGGTGCGCTTCTTTAAAAGGGCGCTGGAGAATTCGGGAAGTCCGCACCGGATTGGGTCCGGAAGAATGACGTCTTCAATATAAAACCACTCCAAGGGCCACTCTTTAGATGCCTTCTACGGAGTGCCAGACAGGTATCCAGTCCCGGCTATGCGCCATACTTCATCGCTGCCCACCTCGAATATAGATCCCTTTTGGGAGCGGGGACGAGGCAAAAAAAATCTGCCATAGCTCGAGATGGGCCTCGCAGCCCAGGAACAGCTCGCAAAGAGCAACGAGGCCCGCGATATGCAGGATGGAGCCCGGCGTCAGATTGTGCAGTTGAAGGCTGTAATACTCCAGTAGACCTCTAAGAAAAGGATGAACGGGAAATCCTACGCCTCTCAAGAGGAAGGAAACAAAGCACACCCACTCCTCTTTAGAAGGATTTGGGAAATTCTCCGCCAAGGCTTCACCGTTAATGGAAGTTAATCCAACCCGAACGGAGAATAGATCCCCGGGAGGAAGGTATCCTTGCGCCTGAAGTTTGCTCAGATGGGCGTGGGACATCGAACAACTTTCACAGTCGCCTTTTTGAGGGACGTTGGGGCATGATGAGGAGCTAGGAGCGCTGGCCATGTTTGGGCGATTTCCTAGGGCAAGTTCTAAGGATTTCCGCGTGGTGTGGAATGGTCTTTCGAGATCCAATTTCTTTATATAGGCGCCTTTCCCGCCTGGTCGAGGTGTTATTTGTAAAAACACCGAGACTGTTCACATTCAATTGACACATGGAAGCCGAGGCAACGACAGTGAAGAAATGGTATTTAATGAGCAGCCGGACTGTCGTCAATCCAAAGTACAATGAAGAACTCGCCTTGCAAAGCCGAAGACGTAAAGCCGGATACTACATCGTCATTGAAGGCAAGTTCGGGGGCTACTGAGGGGGTCCTGGATTAAGGGGTCCTTGGATGGTCGGGCTATGTGACGTGGGCCGGACTAATGGGCCGTGAAGGTACAATATAGAAGGCTTTTCCCCGTGTCCGGATGGGGCTCTCCTTGGCGTGGATAGCAAGCTTGGCGGCTAGTCATATAGTTTCCTTTCTCTGTGGACCGACTTTGTACAACCCTGGCCCTCTTCGGTGTTTATATAAACCGGAGGGTTTAGTCCGTAGAGGCGAACACAATCATATAGACTAGACATCTAGGGTTTAGCCATTACGATCTCGAGGTAGATCAACTCTTGTAACCCCTATACTCATCAAAGTCAATCAAGCATGAAGTAGGGTATTACCTCCATTAAGAGGGCCCGAACCTGGGTAAACATCGTGTCCCCCGCCTCCTGTTACCTTCGATCCACACACGCACAGTTCGGGACCCCCTACCCGAGATCGGCCGGTTTTGACACCGACAATGACATCATTTGTTAGTGATGCAGAGCAAGAAGGGCATCAACTAGTGAAAGTACTCTTCCTGTCCCGCAAGCTCAAATGAGCTCTGGTGAATAGTTAAATAAAAAAATATTGAAAATAAATTCCAAAAATTCTGAATTTTGTTAGTGGCAAACATTGACAAAAGTTTTCCACTCTTGCAAAATTTCATCGTGAAACGACATTTGTGGAAGCCATGGCAAAAAACATCACTCCTAAATGCTTTTGGAATTTAAATTTTTGGAGCACCGATTTTGTTTTTTAGCCACAACTTCTACAAAAGTCATTCAACAATGAAATTTTGCAAGCGTTGAAAACTTTTGTCAATGTTTGTCACTAAAAAGTTTCAGTTTTTTTGTATTTTTTGATTTTACTGTTCACCCGAGCTCATGTGAGTTCGGGCTAAGAAACTCAATGTCCATGAACTAGGCTCTGCTGAGGAGGTAAAATCACATATAATCTCTTCTTGTTTTCTCCTTTGCCCGTTTTCACTACCATAGCAACGATTTAATAGCGCAAGTGTATCCCCGGTGCAACACACGGTCAATTTTCTACTAGTAAAAATAAGGCATGCAGATGAACACAAAGAGTCCATGCCGAGCTAGATAGCAAGGCTGTGGTGCAAATGATCAATCAACCCAGTCAAAACTATTCGGCAGCAGGACCATGAATTTAGGAGATCAAAAAGATGTTGCATACTAGGAGTGATTTTAAAGTTTCTTGGGTCAGTCAGTAGGCGAATGTTGCTGCACATAAATTAGCTAGAGTAGGGGTAGGAGAAGAACTTTGTAAGGTGTGTGTGTGTGGGTGGGTGGGTGGGGGCGGGGGTCCCAGACTATGTCTTAGATGTAATTTCAAATGACATTCGAGCTACGTTGGTTAAATAAATGCGGCAACATTAACCCTAAAAAAGGCGTGTAGGAGGTGTGTGTGGGATTGTACGGTTCACGAAGCACCGGGCCTTTCCCTCAAAAAGAAAAGAAAAAAGAAGCACCGATCCGTCTCTCCTAAACCTAATCGACTCGAGTCCCTAAAATCCACACGTGGCTCACAAACCTCGAGCTTCTCCTCAACTTCCTATTCTCTTCGTCTTCCAGCATCGAAGGGCCATCGCCATTAGACGACGGATTCACTCTATGCATCCCTAGCACCATACCTTGCAAGCGATCAACTCCTTGCTCCACCATCCTCCTGTCCTCCTCATTTTGAAGGCCTGCCAAATATCGAAGGAAAGAAGAAGCATAGTAGATAAACTCAGCTAGGGATTTCACAAGTTTTCCATCAAATCGTGCTCTATTCCTAAGTTTTTAGATGACCCATCATAAGGCCGCCACTCCAACTATATGCAAGTTTCTGTTGTGTGGGATAAAGTGAGATATCCACCAGAAATACTGGGTAAAACATGTGGGCCTAGACTAAGACATCCCCAAGATGTTACAAATTACCCCTAGCAATATTTTGCAGCAGAGCATCCAAAAAAGAGATTCTAAATCCCTTCATGCTTATAAAAGAATTGACACACAAGGTCACCTGTTCATTTTTGTAAGCTTATTTTAAATATTTAATGTGAAGTAAATAGTTGCTCCCTTAGTATCAAAATATAAGAGCTTTTTTTGACAATACGTCAGTGTTAAAAAAACATCTTATATTTTGATACGAAATATAAGACGTTTTTCATAGTGTCAAAACACGTCTTTTATTTTGATACAGAGTGAGAGATGTAAGCTACTTCGAATTTATGAGATGAAAAATTGTGTGTGCTCTTCTTAAATTCAATTCAATAGAGATGTAAGCTACTTCGTCATCTCATAACATCGAGTTAGATAATCCTCAACTAAAAGAATTAGATAATTATGATGTTCTATTTCCCATTAGACATATGATAACAACGAGTTAGATAATCCTCAACTAAATTTTTTAGATAATTATGATTTTTTGTTCCCATTAGACAAATGATGAAATCATTAAATTGATTTTATATTGCCTGTGACAATCCACGGTCAATTTTCTACTAGTACTAGTAAAAAAGGCGTGTACGAGGTGCGTGGGCTTGTATGGTTCAAGAAGCACCGATCTAATATTTTTTTAGAATTTCCCGCGATACACTTTCTGTGAGAGAAAACGTTCCCATCGATGACAGACACCTATGGAGATTTTATAAATCTTAGGATGATATGCCAGCTCAATCTCTTAATAAAGATGCTCATAGGAGTAAGGTATGCGTATATTTTTATAAGGATGAGTATATGCGTGTATGTATAAGCATTTGCGTAAATGATTCTAATCATTCGACTGATAAAGACGCGTACATCCACCACCTCCCTAGCCGTCAGATCTGATTTTAATTAGATGTCTCAGGAACAACGTATTACGTAGACTAAATTTTGCAACTCAGTAGTTGTTGCAATTTCCCACACCGCAACAATTGGTGTGTTGCGGGATCTGGATCCCTCGTCTCCCATGCTCCTCGCAAGCCCTCGTCAATCAGAAGCCCCCACCAGCAAACATCCAACGATGCTGCCGACAAGCACGACCGCCGTTGCCGGCAAACACGCCGACGAGGCCGCCGACAAGCACAAGTAGTCACCCCGCGTTCCTTCCGAGCTCCCTCTCAAACTGACACCTCCCCAGGCTGCTCCAACCGCCGCCATCAGGGCTTGCCGTCGGCAAGCATGTCGACACGGTCGCCCTGGAGGAGCACCGGCTTCCATGGTTGTCGCCTCTTCAGGCTTCACTCACAATAATAGTTCCTACAACATTATCTCTGTTGCATATATTTTCTACAACTTGACCTTTGTTGCAAAAAAAATAAATCTGCGACACTTCCTCTTCTCCGGCGATGAAGAAGCGATTCTCCTCAGCATCTTCTCATCTGGCGACGAAGAGGCGACGCCGGGGCGCTCCTGCTCCGTCGCGACCCCCACGCCCTTGTGAGCCACTCGCCCGCCGTCATCCTCGTCTCCCAGTCTCATTTATTTGGCAGGGAAACTTTTAGTAGGAAAGCGAAAGGAAACCCTAGATTTGTAGGAGCACATACCTGCTGTGGGGGCGTTCACGAGACCAATTTTGGTTCGAACCCACAGATCCGGACATCCTAGGTTAGGTTTCGTGAGCTTGGTTGTAAAGGGGGAGGCATAGATCCGCGGTTTGTGGGTGCGTTGGCAGTGTTTTGGCTGAGGCACGGAACAGGCGGCACATCGCCCACGCGGATGTGATTCGTGGTTCCGCCCACCGCCTCTCACCAATAGTACTACACTTACCTTAGGCACACGACGTGGATCCACGCAGTTCGTGGGTTTCTAGGTTTGCTCTGAAATTTTCTCGAGCAGTTGCGTGGTTGCACACAACATCATCCCGTAAGGTTAGTGCCTAGGATTCAGCCTGTAGATCTAGCATTATTGGTTTCTCACACTCCCGCCTCTGCTTTGCTTGCACAGCTGGTACTTCCAGGCAGCAAAACGGCAGCATCAACTGCTTGCCAGTTGCCAGTTGCCACCGCAAACACCTCCGGGCTACCGCTAGAACTCTTGCTCCTGCTGCGCCCTTGGGAAATTTATTTCCAACTGGTGGGAACAATTGCCTTCCATCGCTGGAACATTCCAGTGAATGGCATGGAACAGTTGAGTGCACCGGCTAGAAGACAATATATATATAGGCTTCCGAGGGCTCGCCATGGGTAGCGGCGAAATCTGTGGAGGATCAGGTGGTGGGAAGCCCAGGCGGTGGCATCTGAGTGGAGGTCAGCACACCCAGCAGACGTGCAGAAGCATTGGACGAGAGGAGAGGAGCGAACTTGACGGGGTCGCCCCGCTCCCACAGAAGCACAGGGTGAAAGATGACCCATTAAACAGGCCATATTGTGGGTATGATGGCCAGCCAATCCAGTGGGCCGTGCCAGGGGTGGTCAAGCTGGGTATTCTTAATAGCCCCTGGCTGTCGCAAGGGCCCCTGGCATCAGGCTTCATATCTGAATTCTGTGTTTTCTTTTCTTGGTAATCATGCTTGCTTAAGTCTGCTAACTTGTTTGCAGCTGACCTATGTCGGATCAGGGAATACATGCTGCTTCTGTTCGAGACACCCTCTGGCTTTGCAGTCTTCCTTTTTTGTGGGTCACTCATTAACCCACCTAGATCTCTGGAGGTACTATATGTTCTTCCTTCCTTGGTTACTGATGTGCTTGCTTGCTTTCTCTTGTTGTCCATGCCATTTACCTACTTTTCTGTTTTATCCTCGTCTCCTGCAGGACATATGGCTTAATTTCGCTGACAGTAACACGGCAAAAGGGGTTAGTGCCTCCTTCTGATTTTATATCCTGATGTTGCTTGCCGCCAAATAATAATTTCTACTAGCGATCTTGCACCATTCTTGATTGCATCATCATTTTCTGTTAATTTATTTTGTTTTGTGTTGAAGGAGCAACACAAACATATTCTTCATTACTTCTTAACTAAATAATTAAGAGGTTAACACAACTTTCCCTCATAAATCTGGTTGTAAAGCATGTAGCCTGGATGCGAGTGCATGCATGCCCAAAAACTACTACTGCTAAATGTCCACCATGGGTGTAACAGTATTTCTAAAGAATTTGTTTGATGTGCTTCTATGAAGAGCAGCACCTTTGTTTATGAACGTAATCTGAATTACACTGGTATTTTGATGAATGAGGACTTGGAACATGGGTACATCGTTACGGTTGAGATATAATTATTGAACCAGCCCCCTCTCCTTGTCGAGAGACATGACATGATACTTGATCAATTGTTTTGTTTTACCCCCTACCCTTGTTTTATTTCTTCATCAGGTTGTTTTGCTGATGGAGTTCCAAACTTTTGAGGACAAGTCCAGTGCCATTAATCAGAACACTGGTGTCAGTGAAAGGCTTGCTGACATGATCAGGGCGTGGCTCCCTGGTAAGAAAATGGCAGTCGGAAAGCCTGAATATAAGGAAATCATTGAAGAGAGATTGGTGAGTATAAGTTCCTGCTTCACCTATACCTTTGAGCAACTTTGATCATGATTTTCGCTGTGACTTCTTCCAGGAAATAGAATGCCTGTATAATAAACGGGTGATGGAGGTAATGTGGGGCATACAGAATTGCATGCCAGGTTTGATACCTATAGAAAAATCACAGCTGGCTAAAGAGGACCGCCTCCCGAGTAAGGGATTGCAAAAATTCTTGAAGTGTTATGACTGTAATGTCAAACCAGAGATGGTGAGTTAATTAGTTGCCATGGACCAAAGTTTTGGACGTAACTTCAGTAGAAAAATTGTGCTTAGCATCTCTTCTTTAGTGATGAAGCAATCTTCTTTGTCTCCAGGTCAATGAACAAATTGTTGCGACGGCTTCCGCATTGTCTGAGTGTGATTCTGTTGAGATGAAATATTCTGTAGTCATGCGCGAAGCAGGTGCTGTCATTAAGGATGTGTCTGGCATCAGCTGTGAGGGTTGGAGCTTACTGGACATTGCAACAGCTCTGAAGATGATATGGAAGCCTAAAAAAGTTGGCAATTCTTCTCTGGTAAATTGTAGATACTATTTTGTGAATGTCTTATCAGCTGCATGCTATCCCATTTCTTGCAAACTTGTCACTTGGTCTAAATCATGTTCCTTCCAGGTTTCAAAAGATGAGGCACTAAGATTGGTGAACGATGCATCTAAATATGAAGCTCTGGTGAATAAGCATGCTTGTTTTTTTCCGAGAAAATGCAAAAGACCTTTGTGTTTCATTTCATTGACAAAGAAATGTTGAAAGCTCATGATTATAGGATCTCGAAAGAAGACCTACTGAAATCATTGGTTGAGGGCCTGAAGAAACCATAAGGCTCACGGCTAGCTGAAACTGCCTGTTCATAGTCTGATGGGAGTTTTTGGCATGTTGGTTCACAGGGTATTATTGAACATAAGCTGATCTTGGTTGACTTCATTGCAGTCTCAGTCTGAGATGATCCGTACGAAAAAGTGCAGTGCTAATTAAATTTGAGCAACCCTGCTTAATTGGCTATCAAGTATTTTGCTATCTTAATTTGAACCTATTGTTTTTATCTGGTCATATGGAATCTCAGATCGGTTACGTCTAAGTATGTGTTTTGTGAAGGAGTAGCCGGGTGCATGCACAGCGTTACACCTCGTAGGTGATGTGTATGTATCCTGTGTAAAATGCAAATATATCCTGTCTCATGTTGTGTAGTATTTCACCTGCAATATTGCACAATGTGCTTGGATTTCAGTCATGGGAAAGATTAGGGGTAAATATCACCGGTAGTCATAGAACTTGCACCTGATGTTCGGTTTGGTGCTAAAACTTTGAAAATACAGAATTGTAGTCATTTAAATTGACTCAAGTGTGCACATGCGGTCCCAAATGCATACATGGGCGTATCCATGTGTATGGCTCCAACTGGTAGTGAGTGAAGGCGCTTGGATGATGCATTTTTTTGCACAAAGCATCTTTATATATTTTTATTCATGGAATTTTTTACACAAAACACCTATATTTTTTTTATTCATGGAAAAAGCTGGGATGTATTTTTGCAAAAAAGTAAAAACCTTGCAATTTTTTATCTGCAGAAAAGCAAACCACCAATGTGATGTGAATATGTGAAAATTACCATGAAAAATAGGTGCGCAGGTGCTGAAACCGCGACCAACGCTTAAAACAGTTTAAAACACTAGCCAATTTAGTGACTCAGCCAAACAGTTTCGCATGTCTACTATGTGTAACATATTCATACGTACTGAGAGTTTCAAAAAACAAATATTCATACGTACTGAGCGAAAACGCATGGGGAGCTTAAATGGGCTGCAGATACTGCAGCCCATTTTGCACGGTTTATTTTTATGTATATTTGTAAAAACGTAAGTAATTTGTTTTTGAAATATTTGTGTGTTAAAAACATTATACATACATACGATGATTAGTTAATCGAAAACTTAAATATAAACATGTGTATTCTATAAAAAAACATTTAGTAAAATGTTAGTAATAAAAACATTAAGGATACTTTTTAAGATATTTGTAAAAACTATGTAATAAAGTTATGTAAAAAAATTTGTGTGTTAAAAAAAGTATACATACAAATGGCCAGTAGTACATAACACATCTAAATATAAACATGTGTATTATATAAAATATATTTAGTTTATGCGGACATTGAATTTATTTTATTACATAAATATGTTTAGTGAATCCATAAAAAATATACATTCATGGTTTATATTTAAATTATACAAAATGATGAATACAAACATTGACTAAATATTTATGAATATTCACTTGTGCATTATTGTTTACTAATGATTTCAGAAAAAATATAAATTTAAATATTATACATGATTGAATTTTTAAAATAATACATGAAAATTTATGCGAATATTTTAAAATAATACGTGAATAATTTTTAAAGTAGGTTATTTCGTTTGTATGTACAATATTTATAACACACGAATATCAAAAGGTTATATTTATTAATGAAATGATAATTTACATACTATCTACAAATTCTTAATGAAAAATAAACAGGTGCAAAATGGGCTGCACTGGCCATAGCCATTTGAGCTTCATGAGCGGCTATCTTCTAGTACGTTAATTATGTACATGTGCATGTCGAAGGGCAGATCCTATATGACGCCCGTGTGCGTCGGATCTGCGCTGCTTCGCTGAAGAGAAGCAAGCGAACCAGACGCACGGGCTAGCCCACTTCAAGCGAGCACCTGGTTTTGGGAACCTTCTAGTAGGTTCCCTGAACCGAGCTTTGTTTC
Organism: Triticum dicoccoides; assembly: GCF_002162155.2. Classification (NCBI taxonomy): domain Eukaryota; kingdom Viridiplantae; phylum Streptophyta; class Magnoliopsida; order Poales; family Poaceae; genus Triticum; species Triticum dicoccoides. The sequence continues at coordinate 157,276,623 of NC_041384.1, read as the reverse complement.
TTTTGCCGGTTTTTTCATTTTTTACTTTACATTTTTCTTTTTTTTCTGTTTCTATTTTTTTCTTTTCTTTTTCCTTTCCTTTTATTTATCGTTTATCGTTTTTATATTTATTCTTTGTTTTTAAAATTGTTTGCAATTTCAAATTTTGTTTGTGATTTCAAAAAGTGTTCACAGTTTTCAGATTTATTTTTCAATTTTTAAAAATTGTTTCACAATACATTGCGTCTCGTTGGTAGGTATTTGATACCTCAGGCATGTGCCAATGATTAGTATGTACACTATTTAGGTATATACATACCGGATATATGTACGTACTCATAATATTTTGAGGTATCCACTTACGCATGATATTTGTGGGTATATTCATTATGTCTTGTTAGTAGGTATTTGAAATACCGGAGGTATATTCATAACTTTTATTTGGTATAATACCTCAGGTATGTGTATATTCTTATACACATAATACCACCAGTATATGTATATTTTTCATTAAGTATAATAATTGTGGTATGTTTATAATTTATAAGATAAAATAGCCCTTTTATGTGTATAGTTTCAATAGATATAATGCATTAGCATAATATTTAGAAAGGAATTATTGCTAGGAAATCAACATAATTATATTTTTTGAAAAGCAATCATTGACCGTTGAGGATATAGTGCATGCAAACAAAAAATGGAAAGCTAGTATTTAATGGATTGCATGTCATGCGCTAGTAAAAATGACCTGCCATACCGGGCCTAGGCACCTAGGTGCCCCAAATAATTTACCTAAAATTTAATAAATATATTAAATTTCATAATTGTTCACGTTTTTTAGAAAAAAATTACGTTGTAAAAGTTTGTTCGAGTTTCAAAATTCATTCCTTAACTTCTAAAGGAAGATTAAAAATGGATCTACCGATGCGCATAGTACTTCATGTGTGGGGCGTTGTAATATAAGACATACCTGGTCCATAGTTCAGCGGCCGACATCATTGCAATTCAGCGTTAGGTCTAGTGTTGCATCCAAAGGTAGAATGTTTTCGTGACATTTTTTATTACGTTCGCTCCTCACATGGGAATGGGCCGGCCCGTTTGTGCGAATCCTTCGGCGAACCCTGCGCGAAAGCTCCTCTGTTTGACGCTAACGAGCCTCGAACATGAGCTCTCATGTCGAAGTGGTAGCGCGGCTTGTTCGCTAACCTGTGTCGTGAGTTTGAGGCCTTGAGGCCACTCTTTCTTTTGCTGTTGTTATTAATTTTCACTCTGTAATAGCAGAATACATATTAGCTGCTTATCCTTAGTGGACATTTGCACATGATGGGTGTACTGGCTAGACTGGCCAGTGTTGTAAACGTTGGTCGACGATTTCAGACCCAACGCCCTATTTTTGTGTGTTCATTTTCACAGTAGTATGCTGGTCGATTTTCTGCAAATAAAAAAGCGAGGGGGTCTTGTGCAAAAAATCATAATCATGGTTGGCTTTTTTCATGAATAAAAAAAAATACATGGGTGTTTTGTTAAAAATGTGTCATCCAAGTGCAGTCCCTCACTGACCCGTGGGGCCATACACACGGGTACACCGCATACACATTTTGCGACCGTATATGCACGCTTGAGTCAAGTTAAGTAACTGCAAATCCATATTTTCAAAGTTCTAGCACCAAACTGAACATTGAGTGCAAATTTTATGATTTCCAGTGGTATTACCTCTAAAGATTATGCTTAGTTTCTACAACACCAAGCAATCTAAAGATCTCTCAAACTTGACAAAGTGATGCTGATCGTATTGTCTGTGGTATCATCTGTTTCCCTAGCCATCAAAAATTAATCGCTGCCAAAAATTAATCTCCCCCCCTTGCCTCTTTCTGTCGCTGTGAGGCGGAGGGGAGGGGATCCTCTTTTCTCATCCTTTGCGTAGTGAATTTTTCGGCTAAGTTGGCGGTGATTTGATGGTGCAGTCTGTCATCTCGAATAAAAGTTCCCCATCTCCAATCCTGTCTCAGTGATGCTTGGTGTAACGTTGCTCAGGAGCCTCTGCGGTTTAGACCCCGTTGTTCTTCATGGATAATGGGTTGGTTATTTGTGTCGTCGTCGTTGTGACTTGCTGTGCATCGCGGCGGTAACCTCACTGTCTTCTTCGGCAAACTGTTCCTTCCAAGCCTTTGCGAGCAAAGTCGCCAGCTTGGTCTGGCGATTCTAGCGCGGCTGCCTGTCTATATCTAGCGCGATTCTAACCCCCATATGCTTAGCCGACTGCCAATCTCACTCATATGCGGTGGTTTACTATTGCAGCGATTGAAGGAATTATGTTTCTCAACAGGTCTTTACGGGCACTTTAGTGGTTGGATTTCTCGATGTTGTCAATTATTGGCACGGGGTATGGTGGTGCAACGACGACATGTTAAGTGGTGGCTTTGTCAAGATTTTGGAGGCCTATGGTCGTAGTCATTGTCTTCCATTTCTTTAGGGTCGTTTACGTCTCTGTGAGTTAAGTTGTCCCATACCTGATTATATATAAAAAAATTATTATCGACAAAGTCATACCGGGGGAATACAAAGAGAAGGGTGAGTAAATGAAGTCATGGTATCTTGAGCGACTTGCTGTTGCCTTTCTCAGTTTTACGCTCATTCTAAATTTTCATTTTTTGTCCAATGCCATGATAATCCAAAGAAGCAGGTGACGGTGTCCTAGATTAGGGGGTAATAACCACGTCAGCCCCTGGGATATGGGTTGGGCCGAGGACCCCTGAACAATTGACCAGTGGGCCATGCTCGGCAGGCCCCACGGCGTACACAAGATGGAATCTTCCAAAGACTTGGGACATACTCCTAGGCATGATGCAATCATCGATATGTTTATCCCAGATGTAACCGACCTACATATAACCCTAGGTATCCCCGGTGTCTATATAAGCCGAGGGGTTTTAGACCGTAGGGTTAGATTCATTCACATATGATATCGAGGTATACCATCTTGTACTTTGTACCCCATCCACAATCAATACAACACAATCAAGACATAGGATTTTACCTCTTCGAGAGGGCCTGAACATGGGTAAACACCGTGTCCCCTTTCCATGTTGTTAACATTGAGCCAAGGTCACCAGCTAGGGACCCCCTATCCGATATCCTCCGGATTCAACTCCGACATTGGTGGCCCATATAGATCCCTCTGTGTGGTGTCAACAGCTTGACGGCGTCACATTTCGATGATCAAATCTGTAGTTCCTACCACGAGGAACCCTCACTTCGGTTTCACCGAGATATCACAAAAAAATTGAGGCTCCAACCCCTCAACGAGACAGCAACCTCGACGACCAAAATTCTGTGGACATGCCCTCTCCCATGACACTAGATTTGGCCGAGGAATCATAGAGGATCACCGCCCAAGCATCGCTTTCACACCAGCCAGGTGTCGGTGTCAAAACCGGCGGATCTTGGGTAGGGGGTCCCGAACTGTGCATCTAGGCTGGATGGTAACAGGAGGCAAGGGACACGAAGTTTTACCCAGGTTCGGGCCCTCTCGATGGAGGTAAAACCCTACGTCCTGCTTGATTAATATTGATGATATGAGTAGTACAAGAGTAGATCTACCACGAGATCGAGGAGGCTAAACCCTAGAAGCTAGCCTACGGTATGATTGTTGATGTGTATGTTGTCCTACGGACTAAAACCCTCCGGTTTATATAGGCACCGGATAGGGTTAGGGTTACATAGAGTCGGTTACAATGGTAGGAGATCTAAATATCCGCATCGCCAAGCTTGCCTTCCACGCCAAGGAAAGTCCCTTCCGGACACGGGACGGAGTCTTCAATCTTGTATCTTCATAGTCCAGGAGTCCGGCTGAAGGTATAGTTTGGCCATCCGGACACCCCCTAATCCAGGACTCCCTCAGTAGCCCCTGAACCAGGCTTCAATGACGACGAGTCCGGCGCGCAGATTGTCTTCGGCATTGCAAGGCGGGTTCCTCCTCCAAGTACTTCATAGAAGATTTCGAACACAAAGATAGTGTCCGGCTCTGCAAAATAAGTTTCCACATATTGCCATAGAGAGAATAATATTTACATAAATCTAATCTGCTGACGTATTCTGTAGTGTGACATCACACCATGGCCAAGCTTTTATTCGAACCGTTTTACTGTCCCATCTCAGTGCGTTATGCAAGGCGGTTTCCTTGGCACGTCTTGTTAAAGCAGAGATCGTGTCCCCTTATTCCGGGATTCTCATCAATACGGGCGTGGGTAACCCAACCGCGCCTTTGATTACGGTGCTTGGGAGATAAGCGAGTTTTACCAGGCTGGTGGGGACATGTAGTTGCGTCCACCCATATAAGGGGATAAGGATCCACCTTTTCACCTACGCCTTCTTCCTCCTTTGCCTATCCATTCTTGCGCACTCGAGCTCCAGCGCCCAAGTCCGCACTCCTTACCTCGACCTTCTCCAGCCATGTCCAGAGCGGGAGGCAAGTGGATGGTCTCCTCCGTCATGGAGGGACACATCAAAAAGCTGAGGAAGGCCGGATATCTGGCTAGCAACATCGCGCATCGGCTTCCCGAAACGGGGCAGCTCATCCCCACTCCCAAGCCCCACGAGAGGGTGGTATTCCTCCCCCATTTCCTCCGCGGACTGGGCTTCCCTCTCCACCCATTTGTCCGGGGGCTCATGTTCTACTACGGCCTGGATTTCCACGATCTGGCCCCAAATTTTGTCCTCAACATCTCGGCGTTTATTGTCGTGTGCGAGGCTTTCCTCCGCATCCGCCCCCATTTCGGCCTATGGCTCAAGACTTTCAACGTCAAGCCGAAGGTGGTGCACGGCAACCAGGCGGAGTGCGGCGGAGCCATGGTGGGCAAGATGGCCAACGTCGTGTGGCTCGAGGGCTCCTTTGTAGAGACCCTGAAGGGGTGGCAATCGGGGTGGTTTTACATCACCGAGCCGCGCGACGCCGAATGGGTCGCACCCCCTAAGTTTCGGTCCAGACCCCCAATGCGGCTCACGTCCTGGAAAGAGACGGGCCTGTCGTGGGGTAAAAAGGGAGCTGACCGGACTCCAAACATGCATCAAAACCCTGGTGGACAAGAAGCTCAAACTTGTCAACGTAGTCCAGGTTATGCTCATCCGCTTGATCCTCCCGTGCCAACAACGGACTTTCAACCTGTGGGAGTTCGACCCGGCGCGACACCAAACTTTGAGCAGGCTCTTCGACACGACATACGAAGATGCCTGGAAGGTGCTCTTTAAGGGCGTCGTGGCTCTCGCATCCGCTACTGAGGATCGCGGATTCAGTGCACAGCGTGACGCTCTTGCCGTAAGCTGTTTTTTTCCTTTTACAGGGTATCAGTGTTTCATAGTTTGACTCTATGCGGAGTCTAAGCTCCCTTTCCTTTGACAGGATTGGCAGGTGACGTCCGGACAGATCAACTGTCCGGCTCCTTTGCCCGAAGGCCCAGCGGACACTCAATTGGCGAAGCTGCTGGTTCCGGCACCCTATGTGGTGCCGGAGAAGAAGGCCAAGAAGAAGGCCACGGGGACTCGAAAGAGTGCCCGACGCCCGGAAGTGTCGGATTCATCATCCGACAAATCCAAGACGCACTCCTCCCACAAAGATGAGGAGGAGGAAGAAGAGACCCCTCCCCCTCCAGCGGGGGAAGGGAAGAAAAGGAAGGCCGCCCCAACTGGGGAGGCCGAGGGGTCCAAGAAGGCGAGAACCCCTCCTCCGGACTACTCCACCAACGCCGACGACGGTGAAGAGGAGTGGCCGCCCAGGGCCAAGCCCCTGGCGAAATCGTAAGTATCCGGATACTGGAGTGATTTCATAGTATTTGATTATTGCACAGCTTTCCCTTATGTCGGATATGTTTATGCAGCCCACCCAAAGACCGGCTCGACGCGTCGTCGAGCGGCTCACTGGACTCATCGGACGTGAACTCGCTTCCGACGGCTTCCTCCCCCTGCCTTACGGACGACAACCGAAGTGTTGTCCCAGCAAGTTCCAATCCGGGAGGAGGTGGTCCTGGAGGCGCCGCAAGGCGACCTCCCGGACTCCAGGAGTAAAGGGGACGAAACCCCCCAGGGCTCCAAGTCCGGCCCTAGGCCGGACACCGCTCCGGAACCTTCAAAGGTTCCAGAGTCCGGTGGGGGACCTCCTTCCAAGAGGAGCAAGCCCGCCGCGCCGGCGACCTCCGTCCAACCGGAGGCGCCGGACAATCTGTTGGAGGCGCTCCAAGGCGCCTCCATCGACGAGGGGCACCACACTATTATGAGTGCGGTGGTCCAGAAGGTTCAGTCCGCCAAGAGCGGACTGACTGAAGCTTGTACAAGCCTTTTAACAGGCTTTGAGGTAAGTAAAGAATGTGTAAATAACATTACCGCATAGATAGTAGCCCCTGATGCTCTGTTTGGCGTTCAGGAAGAAAAGCCGAATAGAGGATCAAATAAAATTCGCAGGAGTCTAACAAAAAGAAGTCAATATGCGTGTGCAGGCTTCCTTGCTGGCGTCCGCCGCACTGATTGCGAAAGTGGACGTGCTAAAGCAGGACCTCGAGCGGTCCAGGCAAGAGCTCGGACGTGCCAAGAAGCAGCTCGAGGACAGTGAAGGTAAGAAGTACCTTGTATAAATGTGTATAAAAAGGTGCAATTGCAAAAAATGACAGGAGTATCGTGGCTATTGTAGGGGCCATGTCTGAGGTGGCGACCCTGAAGCAAGCGCTGCTCGAGGCCGAGAAGAGGTCGGCCACGAAGCGCACTGAGCGAGAGAAGTATGAGGCCGAGGTTGGCAAGGTGCGGCAAGAGCTCCAGGCTCTCATGAAAAAACATGAGAGTTTGGAGTGTGACTCAAGGACGCGAGCGTCCGAGCTCGCGGCGGCTACTGAAAGTGCCAAGTCTGCCAAGGCCGAATCCCAGAAGACCCTCCAGGAGTTGGATGAGGTGAAGAAGATAGCGGCGGGTAAGGCATTCTTTATGCAAAGTAAACATATAAGCGTGAGTTACTTGTTACTTACCCGAATCCGGAGTTCTCCGGGCGCGTTCGCAGATCTTCCCCGGAGTATATCTGATGCCGCCGCATTCTATCGAGCCGAGGAGGGCAGCTCGACGGAGAAGGTGTTCTGGTCTCAGTACGCTGAGGCCGGACACCCCGTGCCCCTGAGCAACCAGTTGAAGCAACTAGTCGAGCTCCACAAGGCGGCCGAACAGGCCATGAAGGGCCTCATAGTTCGGCTGTGGCCTGGAGAGGCTCAGCTTGGGAGCTATTTCGGGCTGGTGCGGCGGCTGGTGGAGGCCTGTCCAAGGCTCGAAGTCATCAAGCGCTCCGTCTGCATTGAAGGTGCCCGTGGGGCCTTTGCCCGTGCGAAGGTGCACTGAGGCAAGCTGGATGCTGAGAAGCTTGTGAAGGATGGGCCACCGCCGGGGAAAGAGCATGGCAAGCCCGAAAATTATTATAAGGATGTTCTGAAGGGTGCCCGCCTTGTGGCGGATGAATGTTCTATGGATGTAATTTTTGAATAAAACTCGCTCGTTTTGTCCTGTGCGCTGAAAACTTGTTCATATGCGCTTAAGCAATGCTATTTGAATTTAAAATATTATCTTCTATGCGGCTGTTTATCAATTCTGAGAGATGGCAAGTCGTCGGCTTCTGCCCCCGTGCCGCTAGTGCTGGGGTGTTCGGGGATAAACCTGAGGGCTCTTTTCCCCATGTTTGGGTCCTTCGAGGGAGGCGCTCAGCCCAACGAACAAGGCAACCGGACTATAATGCGTGAACACTCTCACTTAGCCATAGAATTCTATAATTTTAAATTTCGGCGAAGCCCCTGGTATTCGGAAGACCGAGTTTGGGGCGCTATCCACGCCTTGGCCGGACAGAGCCGGCTCCTCGCCCTAAGCGGCATAAGTCTTTAAGGACTCGAAAAGACCTCTCGAACAACGACCAGCTCTTGCCTCATCATGACGGTCAGTTTTAGCTTTCTCCACTGAGGTGCTCGACCCAGCTCAACCGGGGCACAATCGCAGCGGTTCTCCTAGTGCTACCTTAGCCGATATAGCGGAACGTAAGGCACCAAAACATAGGAGCCGGGCAAACCCAACTATTGACCCAAGACATGATTCGGAGCCGATGCATATAATGCTATAAGTTCGGGGTGCCGCACTTGTTAAAGTGTTCGGACTTCTCACACCATGTTGAGGGGTATTGAAGCCCCTGGCGTATTTTGGCCGTACCAAAGTGTACAGGTGCAACATGTCGTTAAGGAACATAGATAAATATAAAAAAAGTAATGCAAAAATAGACAAAAGCTATGCATTGTTTATTAGAAAGAGCTGCAATCAAAGCAGGACGATACAAATGATGCAATAAGCAAAAGGTTGGACTATGTAACATGTCCGCTCCAGGGGCAAGCTGTGGAATAATATGCGAAACAGGTATACTGCTTGTGATAGAGACCACCTGGGAGTTCCATAATGCGGCGCGGCTTGTCTGCTTCCCTGGTTCTTGCATCGTTTGTGCGGCAATTGAACTGCCGAACAGGCCTTCCAAAGAGTGGAGTCCTGAAAGTAAGAGAAAATTAAAAAATCGGCAGCCCCTGGTACGGTTGAAGCCGTGTTTTGGGCATGCCGTGATGGTGCCCCTCCCCCTGTGCCCATGGTATCTCTAGAGCGTAGTTATGTATGCGAAGTACTGACGTCGGCTTTTTGCGAGGGCTGGGGTTGGGGCCGCATTGCTACGCCTGCTCGGATCGTGCTAGGCGGTCTTGTTGTAGGTTACTCCGGGCGCGCTTGACGGTGTCCGGTCGTTTAGTGGCCGGACTGGAGAAATGCCTGGAGAGGCTGCTTTGTACTTCCGCTGCCAGGGCCGCCGTGTGCTCCTCCGTTCGGAGGGAGCGTTTGGTGTTTCCATTGACCATAATTACTCCTCGAGGGCCTGGCATCTTGAGCTTAAGGTATGTGTAATGTGGTACCGCATTGAACTTAGCGAATGCGGTTCGCCCGAGCAGTGTGTGATAACCACTGCGAAACGGGACTATGTCGAAGATTAACTCCTCACTTCGGAAATTATCCGGAGATCCGAAGACCACTTCAAGTGTGACTGAGCCTGTACAGTTGGCCTCTACACCTGGTATTACGCCTTTAAAGGTCGTTTTGGTGGGCTTAATCCTTGAGGGATCTATGCCCATTTTCCGCACTGTATCCTGGTAAAGCAGGTTCAGGCTGCTGCCGCCGTCCATAAGGACTCTAGTGAGATGAAATCCGTCAATAATTGGGTCTAGAACCAATGCGGCAAAGCCGCCGTGACGGGTGCTAGTGGGGTGGTCCCTTCGATCGAAGGTGATCGGGCAGGAGGACCATGGGTTGAACTTTGGGGCGACTGGCTCTATCGCGTATATGTCCCTTAATGCGCGCTTCCGCTCCCTCTTGGTGATGTGGGTTGCGTATATCATGTTCACCATCCGCACTTGTGGGGGAAAACCCTTCTGTCCCTTGTTGTTCGGCGGCCGGGGCTCCTCGTCGTCATCGCTATGCAGCCCCTTGTCTTCGTTTTTGGCGTTTAACTTGCCTGCCTGCTTGAACACCCAACAATCCCTGTTGGTGTGATTGGCTGGCTTTTCGGGGGTGCCATGTATCTGGCATAAGCGATCGAGTATTCGGTCCAAACTGGACGGGCCCCTAGGATTCCTTTTGAATGGCTTTTCTGCTGACCGGATTTAGAGCCTCTGAATCCGGCATTAACTGCCGTATCATCTGCATTGTCGCCGTTAATGCGGTGCTTCTGTTTGTTACGACGCGACCTATCACTACTGTCCCTGGTGTCCGAATTACCAGGGTTCTTGGTTATATTGTTGCTACGAGCAAGCCAGCTGTCTTATCCCGTGCAAAAGCGGGTCATGAGTGTCGTGAGTGCTGCCATAGATTTCGGCTTTTCCTGTCCAAGGTGCCGGGCCAACCACTCGTCACGGATATTGTGCTTGAAGGCTGCTAGGGCCTCGGCGTCCGGACAGTCGACTATTTGATTTTTCTTTGTTAGGAACCGTGTCCAGAATTTCCTGGCCGATTCATCTGGCTGCTGAATTACGTGACTTAGGTCATCGGTGTCTGGGGGTCGCACATAAGTGCCCTGGAAATTGTCGAGGAATGCGGCTTCCAGGTCCTCCCAACAACTGATTGATCCTGTTGGCAAGCTGTTAAGCCAATGCCGAGCTGGTCCTTTAAGCTTGAGTGGGAGGTATTTGATGGCGTGGAAATCATCGCCGCGGGCCATGTGGATATGAAGGAGATAATCCTCGATCCATACCGCAGGATCTGTTGTGCCATCATATGATTCGATGTTTACGGGTTTGAAACCCTCAGGGATTTGATGATCCATTATTTCGTCTGTAAAGCAGAGTGGGTGTGCGGTGCCTCTGTACTGGGCTATATCATGACGTAGCTCCAATGAGCTTTGTCTACTGTGTTCGCCCTGCCGAATTTGTGGTTGGCGTGACGGTTGCCGTCTCGAGCCGTGGGGTGCCCACGCGATCTGTAGATCGATCTTGTTTGCCTTGCCTTGTCCTCCAACATGTCTCATAAGTCCGGCGCATAGTCCCGTGCCTTGGTACGGGGTGCGGCTTGAGTGGAGGGCCGTGAGGCCTCTTTGTCGTGGCCACGAGGTGGCCGGTCGGCCGCATCAAGTGCTTCCTCCTCTAATTGGGGTAGCAACCTGCGCTTTGGGTAGCTCTTGGAGGGGCGTTCGAGTTTATGCTCTTCGGCCGCAGGGACTTCAGTCCATCTATCGACTAGCAAATCTTGATCAGCTCTAAGCTGTTGCTGTTTTTTCTTGAGGCTTCTTGCCGTGGCCATAAGCCTGCGTTGAAAACGCTCTTGCTCGACGGGATCCTCTGGCACGAAGAATTCGTCATCGTCGAGGCTTGCCTCATCTTCAGAGGGAGGCATATAATTATCGTCCTCGACCTCTCTATCTGCCGCTCTCTCATGAGGGCTGGTTTCTCCATCCTCCTGTGCTAAATCTTGCTGGAGGGGGTTTTCTTCGGTGTTTTGCGGATTATTATTATCTCCCGTGCTGGAATCACCGTGTTTGTTTTGGCGGGATTTTGAGCGGCGCCGCTGACGTCGGCGCTTAGGCTGTTTCTTGGAGGGGTCATCCTCCGCTGTTCCATCGCCATCTCCCTCTTTTGGGGTGTCCACCATGTATATGTCATACGACTAGGTGGCTTTCCAGGGCCTAGTAGGCGCTGGTTCTTCATCATCTCCTTCATCGGCGTCCATACCGTCGATGTCTTCGGAGTCGAAGTCGAGCATGTCGGTTAAGTCGTCGGCAGTGGCTACAAAGTGGGTGGTGGGTGGGCTTTGAATTTCTTCATCGTGCGAATCCCAACCTTGCTGGCCGTAGTCCGGCCAGGGCTCTCCTGATAAAGAGAGAGACTTCAGTGACTTCAGAATATCGCCACAAGGCGAGTGCTGAAAGATGTCCGCGGTAGTAAACTCCATGATCGGCGCCCAATCGGATTCGATTAGCCGGGGCACGGAGGGTTCGGAGTCCGGAAAGGAGTCCGGCTCCTTGGAGTCACGAGTCTCGCGGAGTGCAGGGCTGGTGTTCGGCTCAATCGCCGTTGGGATTGCAGCCCCCGAGGCGGCGTCCAACCGCCCATCTTCGATCGGCGCAGTTGGCTCCGAATTAAGGATCGGAGCCGATGCGGGTGCGGCCTCCAGGGCACTGTTCGGCAGCAAAGCTAGATCATGCTCGTCGGGACAGTGCGGCACGCTCGGTAGTGGCTCGAATCTGTCGAGGATCAAGTCCCCGCGGATGTCAGCCGTGTAGTTTAAACTTCCAAATCTGACCTGACGGCCAGGGGCGTAGCTTTCGATCTGCTCCAGGTGGCCAAGTGAATTGGCCCGCAGTGCGAAGCCGCCGAAGACGAGATCTGTCCGGGGAGGAAGGTCTCACCCTGGACTGCATCGCTATTGATGATCGTAGGAGCCATCGAGCCTGACGGCGACGACACAGAGGAACTCTCAATGAAAGCACCAATGTCGGTGTCAAAACCGTAGGATCTCGGGTAGGGGGTCCCGAACTATGTGTCTAGGCTGGATGGTAACAGGAGGCAAGGGACACGAAGTTTTACCCAGGTTCGGGCCCTCTCGATGGAGGTAAAACCCTATGTCCTGCTTGATTAATATTGATGATATGGGTAGTACAAGAGTAGATCTACCACGAGATCGAGGAGGCTAAACCCTAGAAGCTAGCCTACGGTATGATTGTTGATGTGTATGTTGTCCTACGGACTAAAACCCTCCAGTTTATATAGACACCGGATAGGGTTAGGGTTACATAGAGTTGGTTACAATGGTAGGAGATCTAAATATCCGCATCGCCAAGCTTGCCTTCCACGCCAAGGAAAGTCCCTTCCGGACACGGGACGGAGTCTTCAATCTTGTATCTTCATAGTCCAGGAGTCCGGCTGAAGGTATAGTTCGGCCATCCGGACACCCCCTAATCCAAGACTCCCTCACCAGGGGAGGGGAATCACACTTCACTTGACCAAGGCTTGGAGCTCGAATCTGATGACTCTCCAGGGTGGCTGGGACAGTCGGGCCACATAAGAAGTTTCGAGGCCTACATTAGATCAACCTTGGGAAAATCTACTAGGGACACCGATGTCAGATTGGTTCAGAATAGAATTTCTCTCCCACCCACCCCCATGTCGCCTACCATCCCAATAATTTAGGACCAACCGACATCTGGGATCTGGCATATATTATACAACAACCAAAGGAAATAGTCCTAAAGTTCTGGATGTGATTGTAATAAAAAAACAAAATCCTGGATTTCTCGGATGAGGAGGGGCTAGCGGCATTCCGTCATAACTGCCACAATGAAGAAATTGGCAAAGCTATTGCTCGGGGACGCCCTAGAACATTAATCGAGCTATTTCACATAGTGTCAAAGTATTGCTCCATGGAGGATGCATGGTCAGCCAATTAGTGGCACCAAGAACCTAGCTCGAATCAACACGAATTAGGTGAGGATAGCTGGAGCCCTCATCGTAATCGGCACCCAAAGCGCGCCATCATCGATATATATGATGATCAGCCGACACATAAGAAAAAACAATCAAGCAATGGACCTAGGTCAACGCTAGACATGATATTGGATGAACCTTGCGCAACTCACTCCACTTCCTCAGATAAACCTCTAACTCATAGGCTGAGAACCTTTTGGATTGTCAGGCAACTAGAAAGGGGAGAGTGGAGCTCCTGGATAAGTTAGGCAACTAGAAAGGGGAGAGTGGAGCTCCTGGATAAGCTCGACACACGGTTAAGCCGAGGAATCACAACCAATAATATGGAACAACCGTCTGAAGACAATGACGTCCTAATGATATACGAGACTCATTCCTCGAGAAACTAGCGAAATCGAGCTCTTAGAGAGGTCTGCCACATTGACCCTGCAATGACTTCAGCCAGATGGTCGGATATTACGATCACCTTCGGTCATGAGACCAACCGATAGGAGTCCACATCCGAGAAGTTGCGGCCCTCGTCCTCGACCTTATCATCGACGCCTATGATTGACCAAAGTCCCGATTGACAGCGGTAGTAGCCTAAACCTCATCTACGAGGATACTTTGCAGAAGATGTAGTTCGACAGATCACACATCGAACCAAGCCGGGCAGCCTTTAAAGGTATACCCCCGGAAAGGAAGCATGATGCATCGGCAAGGTCATGCTAGACATGGTCTTCGGAACACCCAAGAATTATCGTTCCATTCCGAAGTGGCTACCTCGCACTCCTCGGACGAGATGCGTTGGCCAAATTTCACGTCATATCCCATTATGCTTACATAAAGCTCAAAATTCTATGGCCCAACGGTGTGATCACAATAAATTGCAACGCAGACCGATCACTGAGGGCATTTTTGGTTGTCATCTACGAATTTGCATGCATTGCATACATGTCCCAGTTGGGCCTAGTTGGGGGAAAACAGGCAAAAACCAACATCTGCACCTCGTTTGATTGCCCACATCGAGGCTACATGCATTAGGGGATCAGTTTTGGCATGGTGTTTGGTGTCCTGCATTGTCTCCACTCATGCAACTACACAGTGTTTGGTTGTATACACGAGATATGATTAAGAGTTAACAACTAAACATAACGCATAGAGTTACACAATGCCATGGTGACTCATGGACGCTGGCGATGACACAAGCAACTAGTTCGCTACGCCGCTACGGGCACCTTCCACCGCGTCCGACGGCGGCGCGCGATCTAGTTTCTTGCATCGTCGCCATAGATAAAGTTTGCACAGAGGGACGAATAGAAGGGCATTGAGGTAGATGCACGGGTGGAGAAAAAATGCAGGGTGAATTCCATGGCAACGTCAGTGTAGTAGGACGAGGTAGAGGAGGTCAAAAGGAACGACGCTGGGGACGACACTAGTGTAGTAGGACACCGTGAGGAGGCCAAGAGTAACAATGCCGATGACAGAAGGCCAAGAGGAACAACACTAATGATGACATCAGTGTTGTACGATGCGGGTGAGGGGACCAAGATGAATCACACAAGCAATGGTGACAGTGCAGTAAGACACGAGACAGGAGGTCGAGAGGAACCGCGTCGGCGATGGTGACAGTGTAGAAAGACGCTTGCGATGATACCAAGAGGAACAACGTAGGTGAGGAGGCCGAGAGGAGGATTAGATGGGATGAAGGAGATTAATGAGTGTCATTAAAACATATCACACATATGCATATTTACATCTTGTGAGGAAGATGTAGATCTATTCATCTATGTTCATCGAAATAAAAAACATGTAACATGAAAGTCATCTGGAACTGCAAGACGAGGCCAAATTCTTCCCACGCAGGTCTGGTTGAGGTGTATGCATGCTACAAACATGGCCCGAGAGCCGAGAATAAAACCGCAACACCGTAGAGGCAGAATCCGAGACCCTCTCAGTCGAGGAATTATCGACGCTATGTGCAATAGTCAATAAAGACAATGTTGTCCTCGACAAACAGTCCAAAACAATGTCATTCAAACCATACAATGAGATTGTTAAATTTCAAGTCCACCCCGAGGATCCGCCCAAGATGGCCTCCATTGGAACTCGTCTAGATGTTGCGCTGGATGAAGCACTACATAATTTCCTTCAGGAAAATTGTCATATCTTCGCTTTGCACCCTTCTAACATGCCAGACATCCCAAGAGACCCCGCAGAGCATAGCCTCAATATCATTGAGGGATTCAAGCCGGTCAAATAGTCATTCCGGAGGTTCTTGGAACCAAAGATGCATGCATTGGGAGAAGAACTAGCCTAGCTACTAGAGGCCGGATTCATTCGAGAAATCAAACACTCAGATTGGTTGGCCAACCTCGTCATGGTACCGAAGAAGGACAAATCCTAGCGCTTGTGCATTGATTTCAAAGACATTAACAAGGATTTCCCAAAGGACCCTTTCCCGCTACCACGAATCGACCAAATAGTCGACAACACAACCGACATGTTTTATTAAGCTTCCTAGACGCATACTATGGATATCACCAGATAATGATGAAGGAGTCTGACCAGGCAGCCACCGCGTTCATAACTCCCTACTGTACGTTCTGCTTTAATACTATGAATAACATGCCCTTTGGGCCCAAAAATGCTAGCGCAACTCACCAGCGTATGGTACATACATGCTTGGTGTCACAGATCAGCAAAACAGCGAGGCCTATTGTAACATCCCAAAATTCTAAATTTTGGAATGTTATATTAAATAGAAATATTTGATTGATTGTTTGATTGATTGACTGAAAGTGAGTGAAATTCGAAACTTTTTGAAAGTTAAATGAGAGGGAACAAAATGACTTCCCAAACTTTCATCTTGCTCCCCGTGAATTCAAATTATTTTCACCACAAAACCCTGGAGAGAAGATGACATGACTTCTTCCATTTATTTAAATGAAAAGGGGTTTTGAAAAGATTTGAATTTTATTTGGAAATATTTCCAATCCAGAAACTTTATGCAACTCAATGATTTTCAAGAGCGAAGATAAAATGACTTCTTCAAATTATATGAAATATGAGTTGGGAGTTTTAAAGAATTAAATTCAAAGTTCTTTTGAATTTATTTTCAATTTGGAGTTATTTGAGTTTTATTCAAATTATTTTTCTCCAAAAATAAAATATATGGAAATTAGGGTAACATGATTCCCTACAACAGAAAATTAGAGAGAAATAAATTTGAAATCATTTTGTTTTTTTAAAATGATTTTTTATTGGATTTTATTAGACCACTAGCACTCTTTTATTTATCTAAATTTGTGCAGATTTTATTTGGCATTATAAAAATGTCCATGTTGTAGAAAATCTCTTTCTGCAAATTTTGGTATATTATATGCCTATATAATTTTTTTATTTCTATTTGTTTTATTCTGATTATGTTTGTCTAAAAAAATATTCCCGGGGGCCAACTGGGCCGAAGTCCAGTCAGCCGGCCCAAGTCGCCGCTGCCTCCTTCCTCCCGTGCTCCACCCGGACTCGCCGGAGTCCGAGCGAGCCACGCCGGCCGTCGCCCCTCCTCCATGCCACCACTTCCCCTCCCCTCGCCCTTATAAGGCCAACCCCGCCGCCCCTCGCCCCTCTCTCTCCTCCCCTCTCTCGCATCGCCGCCGCCGCGGCCAGATCCACCGCTGCCGCCGGACGCCGCCGCCGCTTGCGCTCGCCACCGCTGCACCACCGCCACCGCACCACGCCGCGCCTGCTCGCCCCGCGCCGCCTCTGCCCGCACTTCGCCGTTGTCGCCGCTCCTCGTAGTCGCCGGAGCCGCGCCGCCTCACCGGAGATCCGCCGCCGGTTCCTCACCGAAGAACCGCCCCGAACCGGTATAAAACCGCCCCGGTCCAGTTTATTTTCCTTTAGGTTTATTTCGGTTTTCGTTTTAAAAAAAGAAGAAAAAAACCGGTTTAGTTTTTTTAGTTAGATCTATTTAGAGAACGTTCTCTGTTTAGAACTAGTTAGTGAACGTTCGTTATTTAGTGTTTTCCTTTTTCTATTAATTTCGGCTAGGGACCCATCCGTGAAGATTTTATTTACAGATTAGTCCCTGATTTTCAAATGACTATAACTTTTTACTCGTTAGTCCAAATCCAACGAAACCAACGCTCACTTCTTCGTTATGATCCCCTCTATCCAGTAATCCAACTCAAACATGTTTTTGAAAAGTTTAAATTTTCTAATTAGATCAGATTTGAATTCAAACTTCGTTTGATCTTAACTTGAGTTTCGTAGCTCCGTTTGAGTTGATTCTTTTGCAAATCAAAGATCTTGACCTAAACTTTCTGATAAGGCCAAATTCATATAATTTTGGTACTATTAGAAATTTTTTTATGTTGCAAGAGTTATTTGCTTGGTTTTGATGTTTTCCGAATTGTCTTCTTCGATCTTTCTGATCTTTGAGTGATTGCTTATGTGTGGTTACTATTGCTTGCTTACGATAGATTGACCGGAGTGAGACGAGTAGATCTATCAAGAGTTTTGAGTGCGAATCATCTTCATCAACATTGCAGGCTAGTTCACACTTTGCTCATATCCCTTTTCATACCCAGTTTTTATGCATTAGTTTCACCCTCAAACATTGCATGAGTAGGATTGATAACATGTGGGTATTGGGAAGTAGTTGATGAGGTAGGAACCTATTGCCCCGCATTCAAACCTTGTGAGTTACTATTACGTTATGCTTACATTGCCATGCTATGCTCGTAGACGTGGATTGGGTTTGAGAGTATTTCATGACAGATGTGAGATTGTTAATTAATGGTTCAACTTAAGGTGGCAACTTTAATACACATCTGGGTGGATTGCTAGGGGCACCTTGGGGATATACCAGTGGACTTGCCCGGACACCTGGGGAAATACCAGTGTTGTCCTAGGAGATCCCGGGGATATACCGTGTGATCATCCTACGGTCCGCCACCCAGGCTCAAAGGGATCATAAGATTATTCATGCTAGAAACTTCCGTGTGCAACCACAAGCTATTATGGGCTCTAGCATAGTTGATTAAGTCGTGTGAACTCTTACAGTGGTAGACTAGCAGATGTAGGGGTTGTAGGTGGAACGGTCTACCCATCGTAAGGTGCAAACGCTTCTGAAAGACTATGTCTCGGTCATCCGTTTCTCAAACACCTTGTAGTGCGGGAAATCCAACGGAGGAGATCGGGTCTTGTGGGGAAAAGTGCGCAAACCTCTACAGAGTGTACAAACTAATCATGATTAGTCGTGTCCCCGGTTATGGACATCTTGAGTCTCTGGTACTTGGATTATCCGGTTGATCTCATCACGTTACTTTAAATTAAGTTTATTGGGTTTAATGATGTTATTTAATTGGGATTGAGAATGCTGTCAACCATTCTCAATGTTCAACAACCACCATGATAGTTAAATAAAATGTATTCCTTTGTAGTAGGGAAAAATTGGCTTTTCGCAAAAACTATAACTATAGAGCTTTTCCACCAGCCAAATATGCATGTAGTGATAGCCATTGTTCATCATTTCTCTCTATGGTGTGAATTTGCTAGTACATTCAATGTACTGACCCTTTGTGGCTGCAACGTCTCATGTTGCAGGAATCTTACGACGAGTAAGTGATACGTTAGGGTTACGATTTCTACACTCAACTTTGCCGTTGGTGTTGATGGGAATCCACAACCTTGTTACTTCCACTATTTGGATTGAGGTAATAGTATTTACGTTACTTTTTACATGTGATTTACCTCTGTTATAAATCCTCAAGTACTGTGTGTGTCAGCATACCGATCCAGGGATGACACTTAAGCACAGAAACTTGATCCATTCGGGTCGGGTCACTACAAGATGGTATCAGAGCACATGTTGACTGTAGGACGTGACCCGAGAAACTGGCAAGCCCATAGAAAAGATTTTTCTCTAAAACTTTACTCTTCAAAAGGGTCTTTTACCTCTCTTCTCTTCTGAGCTTATTCAAATATCCCCTTTTAGTGAGACCATACCCCCTTTTCCCTTTTGACCCCACGAAGATTCGACTAATGAGACCACTCCAAGATGTACAAGATATCAGACAACCGAGACCATTCAGAATGAAGAGGATTTTACCATACATTATGATAATGGAAACTACAAACTGTTGAAGACTCTGAAGACTAGGAAAATTGGAGGCTCTGAAGAATTTCCAGATTTGTGTGACCTAGGAAGGCAACCCTTATGGAACTTGGCAGACTATGGAAGTTGTCAATACTCGAGATCAAGGTGTATCGGAGAAAGACCGGAGCATGGAGCATGAGAACTCAAAGTTTTGTCAAGAAAACCCTAAGGCAGGAGATATCAACTATGGAAGATAGCTCATGGCAATGACAAGGGCAGAAACACAGTTATCCATGATGTCATCGCCGCTGATGCTATTGCCACCGTGCTGAGTTAAGGATGCATTTATTCAGAATGGATTTGATGGAAGAAGGCTGATGGAGCACCTATCAGTAAGATGAAGTTTTAACCTTAGGCGGTGTATCACCAGGATCTGGAGTAGTACATCAAGAAGTTTAAGGTGGAGCTCCATGAAGCCGTATTTTGACAAGGAAGCATTTCATGAAGAACTTAGGTCCAAGAAGCTGAAGTAGCAAGCTGGAGGAGCAAAACTCGAGAAACCGGAGATTCGTCAGGAACTAGACCATGGTTCATGCCAAGGATGTTGAAACCTAGAAGTTTGAAATGCAACTCCGGAGTATTAAAGAATGTCACGAGAGACTTCACGTCAATAGAGATGATCTGGCAAAAGAACTTGAGAGAGACAAGCATGATCGGAAGAAGCCATTGGAGGCATGAACAAGGCTTGAAGAGTTTGGAGATGTTGAAGATTTATTGACCTTAGAAGACCAAACCCCTGTTATATACCTACGTTAGATGCGACGATTGTGAGCTGTCATTTGTTTGATGTTTTTCGACAGCCACAACAAAAATCTGTCTTTTCAAAACTATTGTTTGCATTGTGTGTATCCCTCTCTATCTCTCTGATCTCACCCCAAACCCATGGACCCAATAGAGGACGAATGGAGATGAACTCAAGTTTCCTTGGACCGATAAGTCAATTGGAGACGGACCGATGGATTCAGAACATGGAGGATCACATGGAGAATAACCCTATAGTTGGAAACGATATGACCGAGCATGCTCTTCAGTGCTTTGAAAGAGGTGCTGCTACTTGGTGGAAGATATACGAAACCATGAATGGATGGCAAGGAGTAACCACTTGGAGAGAATTAAAGTTGACTCCGCAAAGATCTCACCTTGTGTCCCAGAAGTTGAAGCCTTATGGAAAGGATATGAGGAAACCTTGTGCATGCAAGATTTGTGGAAAAATAGGACACACGCATAAAGAACACAAGGATGAATGCACTAATTATGAAGGAAGTCACCCAGTTGAAGAATGCCCAACTAGGCAGATTACTTGTTTCTTGTGTGAAAGGACTACCCAGTATCCTGCTCAGTGTCGCATTTACCCGATAGTACAACAAACCATCCAGCAGAAGAAAGAAGTAATGAAAGGAGCCCTCATGGAAATTTTAGAAGAACCCGCGATGAAGGAAGATGTTGGGGACACACCCAAAGAAGAACCAATTAAACCCTGCACTAAGTCTTGCTATTCATGTGGAGAAGAAGGTCACATCTCCCAAAATTATTTGAATGGGGATCTAGTAGAATTCCCGACAGAGGAAGTAGAGTATGACCCACAAGAAATAGAAGCCATGATTGGCATGGAAAGGTCTAGGAAGAGAAGCAGATTTGATTCCAGGAAGGACCTGAGTCATATCACCTGTTACAGGTGCAAGGAGTCAAGGCACTACCTCAACAGTTGCCCAAAAAGGAAACCTCGATACTTGTCAGAAGTAATATGTTTTAGTTGTAATGGAGCAGGGCACTTTGCCAGAGAATGCCCCAAGGAGAAGGAAACTTATGCTAGATAGTTGAGTTTGCAACAAAAGAAATGGAGTAGTAGAAGTGAGAACATTTTCTTTTATATTGAGGTGTTGAGATGAGACATGTAATGGAAAAGCGAGAGATTGTAATCACTTGTGAATGAACAAAGTTAGCATCGTTGGTACTGATATGGATTTTATGAGTTGTTACTCTATGAAGAAGAATTTTGGCCATTCTGAGGATATGAGAAATATGGTCTATGGAAGATTTGTGCATTTTAAGGGTGGTAGTAACTATAAGAACCGTTGACCCCTAGAAAAGATAAGGATACTCCACTGACTAGATTTCGGGCAAAATGAATACAAGTTTGTCTCGATATGTGTGATACTCCAAGAGTATGTGCGATGAAGTTGGAGACCGTCAGTTGTTTGGACCAAATGTGATCAAGGAGTCAGAAGAGAATGTTAAGTTTATTCGAGATAGACTGAAGGTAGCTCAGTCCAGGCAGAAGAGTTATGTAGACTCAAAAACTCAAGGAGGTAGTCTATGAAATTGGAGACAGAGCATGTCTTCGTGTGCCCCCTCTGCGAGGAGTTAAACGATTTGGAGTTAAGGGAAAGTTAGCCCCGAGATTTGTAGGACCATACCGAGTTTTGGAGCGTATGGGAGAAGTGGCCAACAAGTTGGAGTCACCCGAAGGAATGTCAAGAGTTCAAGATGTGTTTCACGTTTCCCAGTTGAAGAAGTGCCATGCAGAGATGGCCAATACTCCCCTGTAAGGACGCTTGACGCTGGAAAGGATAATGATGTTCCACGAAGTGGAATATGGACTTCATAAGTATAAGTTTTTATCTCGGTATGAGGGATATCCCACGAGGATGAAGAGATGAATTACTATTGGATATAAAGGAGGTATGATGTCGGAAATATGGATCAATGGAAACTCCATGATGAGTATGAGTAATCATGTCCTAGTTTGGTGCCAATAGAAGGAATGAAGACAATACAATTGGATGGATTTAAGAATACTAGGAAGTTGGAAGTTGGAATAACGATCAGTTGCCCCGAGGATGAGTTCAAGGTTTACAAGTAATGAGTTGGGCCATAACCCACAGGCCCCAGGACCTGCCAAGAAGCAAGCACATTCTTGCTGAAGGAAAAACCCTGGAGGAAGTTATGATTTTATCGACAGACGATCTTATAGGAGTTACGCAAAACCTGAGAGATTGTGAAGGAACGATAGATATTTGTTTGGCTTGCAGAATCAATGGATTTATCCGAACCTTGGTTCGTCGACAAGAGAAATTCTGCAATGCTTGTGAGGATGACCGAGTGTTAGAATGCGAGATGCGCTAAACTGTATACAAAGTAATGATTTGGGTGCGGGATGGATTGATCACCATACCGACTTACTCTTATTGTTCGCCTTGATATATGGGATGGTAGATCTGAGTGACTTACCTATAGTAGAGAGACGACGATCAAAACCCTGTTTAAACCTTAGAATGGTATAGCAATTTTTCCCTTGTATAAGGCAGCTTTTGCCAACCGTAGGTTATACGGTGAGGATCAACCCAGACCCAGCTTTTGATTTATTGACTGAAAGTGAGTGAAATTCGAAACTTTTTGAAAGTTAAATGAGAGGGAATAAAATGACTTTCCCAAACTTTCATCTTGCTCCCCGTGAATTCAAATTATTTTCACCACAAAACCCTAGAGAGAAGATGACATGACTTCTTCCATTTATTTAAATGAAAAGGGGTTTTGAAAAGATTTGAATTTTATTTGGAAATATTTCCAATCCAGAAACTTTATGCAACTCAATGATTTTCAAGAGCGAAGATAAAATGACTTCTTCAAATTATATGAAATATGAGTTGGGAGTTTCAAAGAATTAAATTCAAAGTTCTTTTGAATTTATTTTCAATTTGGAGTTATTTGAGTTTTATTCAAATTATTTTTCTCCAAAAATAAAATATATGGAGATTAGGGTAACATGATTCCCTACAACAGAAAATTGGAGAGAAATAAATTTGAAATCATTTTGGTTTTTTTTAAAATGATTTTTTATTGGATTTTATTAGACCAGTAGCACTCTTTGATTTATCTAAATTTGTGCGGATTTTATTTGGCATTATAAAAATGTCCATGTTGTAGAAAACCTCTTTCTGCAAATTTTGGTATATTATATGCCTATATTTTCTTATTTCTATTTTTTTTATTCTGATTATGTTTGTCTGGAAAAAAAATTCCCAGGGGCCAACTGGGCCGAAGCCCAGTCAGCCGGCCCAAGTCGCCGCCGCCTCCTTCCTCCCGTGCTCCACCCGGACTCGCCGGAGTCCGAGCGAGCCACGCCGGCCGTCGCCCCTCCTCCACGCCACCACTTCCCCTCCCCTCGCCCTTATAAGGCCAGCCCCGCCGCCCCTCGCCCCTCTCTCTCCTCCCCGCTCTCGCATCGCCGCCGCCACGGCCAGATCCGCCGCTGCCGCCGGACGCCGCTGCCACTTGCGCTCACCACCGCTGCACCACCGCCACCGTGCCGCGCCGCCTCTGCCCGCACTTCGCCGCTGTCACCGCTCCTCGTAGTCGCCGGAGCCGCGCCGCCTCGCCGGAGATCCGCCGCCGGTTCCTCACCGAAGAACCGCCCCGAACCGGTATAAAACCGCCCCGGTCTGGTTTATTTTCCTTTAGGTTTATTTCGGTTTTTGTTTTTAAAAAAGAAGAAGAAGAAAAACCGGTTTAGTTTTTTTTAGTTAGATCTATTTAGAGAACGTTCTCTGTTTAGAACTAGTTAGTGAATGTTCGTTATTTAGTGTTTTCCCTTTTCTGTTAATTTCGGCCAGGGACCCATCCGTGAAGATTTTATTTACAGATTAGTCCCTGATTTTCAAATGACTATAACTTTTTACTCGTTAGTCCAAATCCAACGAAACCAACGCTCACTTCTTCATTATGATCCCCTCTATCCAGTAATCCAACTCAAACATGTTTTTGAAAAGTTTAAAAATTTGAATTAGATCAGATTTGAATTCAAACTTCGTTTGATCTTAACTTGAGTTTCGTAGCTCCGTTTGAGTTGATTCTTTTGCAAATCGAAGCTCTTGACCTAAACTTTCTGATAAGGCCAAATTCATATAATTTTGGTACTGTTAGAAATTGTTTTATGTTGCAAGAGTTGTTTGCTTGGTTTTGATGTTTTCCGAATTGTCTTCTTCGATCTTTCTGATCTTTGAGTGATTGCTTATGTGTGGTTACTATTGCTTGCTTACGATAGATTGACCGGAGTGAGACGAGTAGATCTATCAAGAGTTTTGAGTGCGAATCATCTTCATCAACATTGCAGGCAAGTTCACACTTTGATCATATCCCCTTTCATACCCAGTTTTTATGCATTAGTTTCACCCTCAAACATTGCATGAGTAGGATTGATAACATGTGGGTATTGGGAAGTAGTTGATGAGGTAGGAACCTATTGCCCTGCATTCAAACCTTGGGAGTTACTATTACGTTATGCTTACATTTCCATGCTATGATCGTAGACGTGGATTGGGTTTGAGAGTATTTCATGACAGATGTGAGATTGTTAATTAATGGTTCAACTTAAGGTGGCAACTTTAATACACATCTGGGTGGATTGCTAGGGGCACCCTGGGGATATACCAGTGGACTTGCCCGGACACCTGGGGAAATACCAGTGTTGTCCTAGGAGATCCCGGGGATATACCGTGTGATCATCCTACGGTCCGCCACCCAGGCTCAAAGGGATCATA
Source organism: Triticum dicoccoides (assembly GCF_002162155.2). Classification (NCBI taxonomy): domain Eukaryota; kingdom Viridiplantae; phylum Streptophyta; class Magnoliopsida; order Poales; family Poaceae; genus Triticum; species Triticum dicoccoides. The sequence goes on along the minus strand of NC_041384.1, from coordinate 157,251,949 downwards.
AGATTATTCATGCTAGAAACTTCCGTGTGCAGCCACAAGCTATTATGGGCTCTAGCATAGTTGATTAAGTCGTGCGAACTCTTACAGTGGTATACTAGCAGATGTAGGGGTTGTAGGTGGAACGGTCTACCCATCGTAAGGTGCAAACGCTTCTGAAAGACTATGTCTCGGTCATCCGTTTCTCAAACACCTTGTAGTGCGGGAAATCCAACGGAGGAGATCGGGTCTTGTGGGGAAAAGTGCGCAAACCTCTACAGAGTGTACAAACTAATCATGATTAGCCGTGTCCCCGGTTATGGACATCTTGAGTCTCTGGTACTTGGATTATCCTGTTGATCTCATCATGTTACTTTAAATTAAGTTTGTTGGGTTTAATGATGATATTTAATTGGGATTGAGAATGTTGTCAACCATTCTCAATGTTCAACAACCACCATGATAGTTAAATAAAATGTATTCCTTTGTAGTAGGGAACAATTGGCTTTTCGCAAAAACTATAACCATAGAGCTTTTCCACCAGCCAAATATGCATGTAGTGATAGCCATTGTTCATCATTTCTCACTATGGTGTGAATTTGCCAGTACATTCAATGTACTGACCCTTTGTGGCTGCAACGTCTCATGTTGCAGGAATCTTACGACGAGTAAGTGATATGTTAGGGTTACGATTTCTACACTCAACTTTGCCGTTGGTGTTGATGGGAATCCCCAACCTTGTTACTTCCGCTATTTGGATTGAGGTAATAGTATTTACGTTACTTTTTACATGTGATTTACCTCTGTTATAAATCCTCGAGTACTGTGTGTGTCAGCATACCGATCCAGGGATGACACTTAAGCACAGAGACTTGATCCATTCGGGTCGGGTCGCTACACCTATGTGGACGATGTGGTTGTCAAAGCAGATAGTCCAACGCACTCATCGATGATCTACATGAAGCATTTTAAAAACCCTGAGCATACAACATTAAGCTCAACCTACATTAAGCTCCATGGGTTCATTTGATCTGGGATAGTTACTATTATCAGAGAGTCCCACATGACACTGCTATGTGTGGCTCTTTTTGGTGGAGGGACATATGTAAGCTAATGGATACATTCAGGGCTGTGTCTTCAGTATGTGTTGGAAAAGGTGACTCCTTGCTTTTCTGGTCAGATTCCTGGGAAGTGGATAATTCTTGCATTCCACTACAGGATAGATTCCCCAGGCTGTTCTCATTTTGCATACAAAAAAATTCTTCTGTTCTGGAAGTAATGGCCACTGGTGAGTTTCATAGCATGTTCTCTCTGCCATTATCTGAAATGGCCTACAGGGAGCTAAATCAACTTTCTGGAATATTGTCTGATATCTCCTTGGATGATAATGCTAAGGATTGCTGGTATTGGAAACATGGAAAGAAATCTGGATACACAGCCAAGAAATATTATGATCTGGTCCATGAGCCAATTCCAACTAACCCCTTGCTATGTTGGATATGGAAGTCATGCTGTACTATGACAATCAAAATGTTTGCCTGGCTTGTCATTATGGATAGAGTAAACACCAAGGATATGATTCAGCGCAGGAAGTGGAAGATCAATGATGGGCCTGAATGTGTGCTTTGCCCTATAGGAGCTCTTGAAGACAGGAATCATCTGTTTTTTCAGTGTAACTTCAGCATGAGAGTCTGGAATTACCTGCAGATTTCATGGCCCAACAATCAGGATATGGTTCAGATTGCATGCCATGCTAGGAAGGAGTTCAATAAGCCTTTCTTTTCTGAAGTGGTGTTTCTTACTTGGTGGAATATTTGGAAAGTCAGAAATGATAAAGCTTTTAGGTATATCAGACCTACCTTCAGACAGTGGAGAAATGGTTTTGTCCATGACATTTCCCTTTTGGCTCACAGAATCAAGTCAAAACACAGGGAGGCACTGCTTAAATGGATTGATTTCCTTCCTCCTTGAGAGCTGACATGGATAGTTAGATTTTCCTTCTCTTTTAGGTTAGATTGTACATAGTTTTCTTTTATCTTCTTCTGTTTTGTTCCTTTTCTTAAGGAACCTTTCTTTGTACTTCCTGTTCTTGATTCTAATAAAATGTTGTGGGGTGTAAGCCCTGCAGTTCCCAGTCAAAAAAACCTGGCAAAATGCGTCTTTGGCATCCCATCTGACAAGCTGCTCAGCTTCATTGTCTCACAAAGAGGAATCAGATCGAACTCGGACCAAATCAAGGCACTGGCACAACTAGAGGTGCCGACCATGCTCAAGCACATCCAGAAGCTGGCGGGCCATGTAGCTTCCTTGTCACGATTCATCTCACGGCTCGACAAATCGCTGCTTAGACAGACCAAGAACTTCAAATGGATCGAGGAGGCCAGAGCGGCTTTTGAAGAAATCAAGACACTCCTGGCTACAAACCCAACCCTTGCCACCCCTTACCCCAACAAACCAATGTTGCTGTATATCTCCACAACCAATCAAGTCGTCAGTGCAGTCCTGGTCGTCGAGCACGATATGGACGGTCACAAGTTAAAGGTGCAGAGGCCAGTATATTATGTTCTTAGGTACTTACCCCATGTAATACAAGGTACCCACACTATGAGAAGATAACATATAATCTTTATGGTTTCTCCGAAACTTAGACACTACTTTTAGGAGTGCTCCATAACCGTGGCCTCGAAAGTCCCTTTAAACGACATAATCAATAACCATGATGCCACGGGAAGGATCACAAAATGGTCCATTGAGATACTTCCTTTCGAGATCACGTATCAACCATGTCAGGCTATTAAATCCTAGTTATTGGACAATTTTGTGGCCGAGTGGACAGAGGCCGAGCTCCCTAGAGAGCACAGATACTATACAAACTGGATAATGTACTTCGATGGCTCCAAAATGCTCGCCAGACTAGGAGCAGGAGTGGTTCTCACCTCACCAACTGACAATACTATGAAGTACTGATGTTTACTACGCAACCTTCTTCTTGTAGACGTTGTTGGGCCTCCAAGTGCAGAGGTTTGTAGGACAGTAGCAAATTTCCCTCAAGTGGATGACCTAAGGTTTATCAATCCGTAGGAGGCGTAGGATGAAGATGGTCTCTCTCAAGCAACCCTGCAACCAACAAAGAGTCTCTTGTGTCCCCAACACACCAAATACAATGGTAAATTGTATAGGTGCACTAGTTCAGCGAAGAGATGGTGATACAAGTGGTATATGGATGGTAGATAAAGGTTTTTGTAATATGAAAATATAAAAACAGCAAGGTAACTAATGATAAAAGTGAGCACAAACGGTATTGCAATGCTAGGAAACAGGGCCTAGGATTCATACTTTCACTAGTGCAAATTCTCTCAACAATAATAACATAATTGGATCATATAACTTACCTCGACATGCAACAAAGAGTCACTCCAAAGTCACTAATAGCGGAGAACAAACGAAGAGATTATGGTAGGGTATGAAACCACCTCAAAGTTATCCTTTCTGATCGATCTATTCAAGAGTCCGTAGTAAAATAACACAAAGCTATTCTTTTCGTTTGATCTATCATAGAGTTCGTACTAGAATAACACCTTAAGACACAAATCAACCAAAACCCTAATGTCACCTGGATACTCCAATGTCACCTCAAGTATCCGTGGGTATGATTATATGATATGCATCACACAATCTCAGATTCATCTATTCAAACCAACACAAAGAACTTCAAAGAGTGCCCCAAATATTCTACCGGAGAGTCAAGACGAAAACATGTGCCAACCCCTATGCATAGGTTCATGGGCGGAACCCGCAAGTTGATCACCAAAACATACATCAAGTGGATCAATAGAATACCCCATTGTCACCACGGGTATCCCACGCAAGACATACATCAAGTGTTCTCAAATCCTTAAAGACTCAATCCGATAAGATAACTTCAAAGGGAAAACTCAATCCATTACAAGAGAGTAGAGGGGGAGAAACATCATAAGATCCAACTATAATAGCAAAGCTCGCGATACATCAAGATCGTTCCACCTCAAGAACACGAGAGAGAGAGAGATCAAACACATAGCTACTGGTACATACCCTCAGCCCCGAGGGAGAACTACTCCCTCCTTGTCATGGAGAGCACCGGGATGATGAAGATGGCCACCGGAGAGGGATTGCCCCCTCCGGCAGGGTGCCGGAACAGGTCTAGATTGGTTTTAGGTGGCTACGGAGGCTTCTGGCGGTGGAACTCCCGATCTATTGTGCTCCCCGAAGGTTTTAGGGTATATGGATATATATAGGAGGAAGAAATACGTCAGGGGGGCACAAGGGGCCCACGAGGGTGGACCTCCGGGCTGTCCACGAGGCAGGGGGGTGCGCCCCCACCCTCGTGGGCAGCCCGGGACTCTCCTGGTCCAACCCCGATACTCCGTGGGCTTCTTCTGGTCCAAAAATAAGTTCCGTGAAGTTTCAGGTCAATTGGACTCCGTTTGATTTTCCTTTTCTGTGATACTCTAAAACAAGGAAAAAATAGAAACTGGCACTGGGCTCTAGGTTAATAGGTTAGTCCCAAAAATCACATAAAATAGCATATAAAACATCCAAGGTTGATAATATAATAGCATGGAACAATAAAAAAATTATAGATACGTTGGAGACGTATCAGCATCCCCAAGCTTAATTCCTGCTCGTCCTTGAGTAGGTAAATGATAAAAATAGAATTTTTGATGTGGAATGCTACCTAACATATTTATCCATGTGGTTCTCTTTATTGTGGCAAGAATATTCAGATCCATAAGATTCAAGACAAAAGTTTAATATTGACATAAAAATAATAATACTTCAAGCATACTAACCAAGTAATCATGTCTTCTCAAAATAACATGGCCAAAGAAAGCTATCCCTACAAAATCATATAGTCTAGCTATGCTCTATCTTCACCACACAAAATATTTAAATCATGCACAACCCCATGACAAGCCAATCAATTGTTTCATACTTTTGATGTTCTCAAACTTTTTCAATCTTCACGCAATATATGAGCTTGAGCCATGGACATAGCACTATAGGTGGAATAGAATGGTGGTTGTGGAGAAGACAAAAAGGAGAAGATAGTCTCACGCCAACTAGGCGTAGCAATGGGCTATGGAGATGCCCATCAATAGATATCAATGTGAGTGAGTAGGGATTGCCATGCAACGGATGCACTAGAGCTATAAGTGTATGAAAGCTCAAAAAGAAACTAAGTGGGTGTGCATCCAACTTGCTTGCTCACGAATACCTAGAGCATTTTGAGGAAGCCCATCATTGGAATATACAAGCCAGGTTCTATAATGTAAAATTCCCATTAGTATATGAAAGTGACAACATAGGAGACTCTCTATCATGAAGATCATGGTGCTACTTTGAAGCACAAGTGTGGTAAAAGGATAGTAGCATTGCCCCTTTGCTCTTTTTCTCTCATTTTTTATTTGGGCCTTTTCTCCTTTTTTATGGCCTCTTCTTTTTTTTATTTGGGCCTTTGCTCTTTTTTTATGGCATGTTTTTTTATTAGTCCGGAGTCTCATCCCGACTTATGGGGGAATCATAGTCTCCATCATTCTTTCCTCACTGGGACAATGCTCTAATAATGATGATCATCACACTTTTATTTACTTACAACTCAAGAATTAGAACAAGATATGACTCTATATGAATGCCTCCGGCGGTGTACCGGGATGTGCAATGACTCATGAGTGACATGTATGAAAGAATTATGAACGGTGGCTTTGCCACAAACACGATGTCAACTACATGATCATGCAAAGCAATATGACAATGATGGAGCGTGTCATAGTAAACGGAACGGTGGAAAGTTGCATGGCAATATATCTCGGAATGGCTATGGAAATGCCATAATAGGTAGGTATGGTGGCTGTTTTGAGGAAGGTATATGGTGGGTTTATGGTACCGGCGAAAGTTGCGCGGTACTAGAGAGGCTAGCAATGGTGGAAGGTGAGAGTGCGTATAATCCATGGACTCAACATTATTCATAAAGAACTCACGCACTTATTGCAAAAATCTATTAGTTATCGAAGCAAAGTATTACGCGCATGCTCCTAGGGGGATAGATTGGTAGGAAAAGACCATCGCTCGTCCCCGACCGCCACTCATAAGGAAGGCAATCAATAAATAAATCATGCTCCGACTTCATCACATAACGGTTCACCATACGTGCATGCTACGAGAGTCACAAACTTCAACACAAGTATTTCTCAAATTCACAACTATTCAACTATCATGACTCTAATATCACCATCTCCATATCTCAAAACAATTATCAAGTATCAAACTTCTCTTAGTATTCAATGCACTCTATATGAAAGTTTTTATTATATCCCTCTTGGATGCCTATCATATTAGGACTAAATTCATAACCAAAGCAAATTACCATGCTGTTTAGGACTCTCAAAATAATATAAGTGAAGCATGAGAGTTCATCTATTTCTATAAAATAAAACCACCACCGTGCTCTAAAAAGATATAAGTGAAGCACTAGAGCAAAAACAAACTACTCCGAAAGATATAAGTGAAGATCAATGAGTAGTTGAATAATTATGTAACTATGTGAAGACTCTCTAACATTTAAGAATTTCAGATCTTGGTATTTTATTCAAACAGCAAGCAAAACTAAATAAAATAAAATGACGCTCCAAGCAAAACACATATCATGTGGTGAATAAAAATATAGCTCCAAGTAAAGTTACCGATGAACGAAGACGAAAGAGAGGATGCCATCCGGGGCACCCCCAAGCTTAGGCTCTTGTTTGTACTTGAATATTACCTTGGGGTGCCTTGGGCATCCCCAAGCTTAGGCTATTACCACTCCTTATTCCATAGTCCATCGAATCTTTACCCAAAACTTGAAAATTTCACAACACAAAACTTAACAGAAAACTCGTAAGCTCCGTTAGCGAAAGAAAACAAAACACCACTTCAAGGTACTGTAATGAACTCATTCTTTATTTATATTTGTGTTAAACCTAATATATTCCAACTTCTCTATGGTTTATAAACTATTTTACTAGCCATAGATTCATCAAAATAAATAAACAACACATGAAAAACAGAATCTGTCAAAAACAGAACAGTCTGTAGTAATATGTAACTAACGCAAACTTCTGGAACCCCAAAAATTCTAAAATAAATTTATGGACGTGAGGGATCTATCTATTAGTCATCTGCAAAAATAATTAACTAAATTGCACTCTCCAATAAAAAATTGCAGCAATTCTTGTGAGCGCTAAAGTTTCTGTTATTTACAGCAAGATCAACAAGACTTTCCCCAAGTCTTCCCAACGGTTCTACTTGGCACAAACACTAATTAAAACATAAAAACTAAATCATAACAGAGGCTAGATAAATTATTTATTATTAAACAGGAGCAAAAAGCAAGGAACAAAAATAAAGTTGGGTTGCCTCCCAAAAAGCACTATCGTTTGACGCCCCTAGCTAGGCATGATGATTTCAATGATGCTCACATAAAAGATAAGAATTGAAACATAAAGAGAGCATCATGAATAATATTACTAGCACATTTAAGTCTAACCCACTTCCTATGCATAGGGATTTTGTGAGCAAAAAATTTATGGGAACAATAATCAACTAGCATAGGAAAGCAAAACAAGCATAACTTCAAGATTTTAAGCGCATAGAGAGGAAACTTGGTATTATTGCAATTCCTACAAGCATACATTCCTCCCTCATAATAATTTTCAGTGGCATCATGAATGAATTCAACAATATAACTATCACATAAAGCATTCTTTTCATGAGCCACAAACATAGAATTTTTATTACTCTCCACATAAGCAAATTTCTTCTCATGAATAAGAGTGGGAGCAAACTCAACAAAATAATTAGCATGTGAGGCATAATCCAATTGAAAACTAAAATCATGATGACAATTTTCATGGCTATCATTATTCTTAATTGCATACAAGTCATCTCAATAATCATCATAGATAGCAACTTTGTTCTCATAATCAATTGGAACCTCTTCCGGAATAGTGGAATCATTACTAAATAAAGTCATGACCTCTCCAAAACCACTTTCATCAACATAATCATCATAAATAGGAGGCATGCTATCATCATAATAAATTTTCATATCAAAACTTGGGAGACTACAAATATCATCTTCATTAAACATAGCTCCCCAAGCTTGGGACTAACATTAATTGCAGCAAATATATTCTCAAAAACATCATCTTCATCAAACATAGCATCCCCAAGCTTGGGCCTTTTCATATCATTAGCATCATGGATATTCAAGGAATTCATACTAACAACATTGCAATCATGCTCATCATTCAAATATTTAGTGCCAAACATTTTAATGCATTCTTCTTCTAACACTTTGGCACAATTTTGCTTTCCATCATACTCACGAAAGATATTAAAAAGATGAAGCGTATGAGGCAAACTCAATTCCATATTTTTTTAGTTTTCTTTTATAAACTAAACTAGTGCTAAAACAAGAAACAAAAAGATTCGATTGCAAGATCTAAAGATATACCTTCAAGCGCTAACCTCCCCGACAACGGCGCCAGAAAAGAGCTTGATGTCTACTACACAACCTTCTTATTGTAGACGTTGTTGGGCCTCCAAGTGCAGAGGTTTGTAAGATAGTAGCAAATTTCCCTCAAGTGGATGACCTAAGGTTTATCAATCCGTAGGAGGCGTAGGATGAAGATGGTCTCTCTCAAGCAACCCTGCAACCAAATAACAAAGAGTCTCTTGTGTCCCCAACACACCCAATACAATGGTAAATTGTATAGGTGCACTAGTCTGGCGAAGAGATGGTGATACAAGTGGTATATGGATGGTAGATAAAGGTTTTTGTAATCTGAAAATATAAAACAGCAAGGTAACTAATGATAAAAGTGAGCAAAAATGGTATTAGAATGCTAGGAAACAAGGCCTAGGGTTCATACTTTCACTAGTGCAAGTTCTCTCAACAATAATAACATAATTGGATCATATAACTATCCCTCAACATGCAACAAAGAGTCACTCCAAAGTCACTAATAGCGGAGAACAAATGAAGAGATTATGGTATGATATGAAACCACCTCAAAGTTATCCTTTCTGATCGATCTATTCAAGAGTCCGTAGTAAAATAACACGAAGCTGTTCTTTCCGGTCGATCTATCATAGAGTTCGTACTAGAATAACACCTTAAGACACAAATCAACCAAAACCCTAATGTCACCTAGATACTCCAATGTCACCTCAAGTATCCGTGGGTATGATTATACGATATGCATCGCACGATCTCAGATTCATCTATTCAAACCAACACAAAGAACTTCAAAGAGTGCCCCAAATATTCTACCGGAGAGTCAAGACGAAAACGTGTGCCAACCCTATGCATAGGTTCATGGGAGGAACCCGCAAGTTGATCACCAAAACATACATCAAGTGGATCAATAGAATACCCCATTGTCACCACGGGTATCCCACGCAAGACATACATCAAGTGTTCTCAAATACTTAAAGACTCAATCCGATAAGATAACTTCAAAGGGAAAACTCAATCCATTACAAGAGAGTAGAGGGGGAGAAACATCATAATATCCAACTATAATAGCAAAGCTCACGATACATTAAGATCGTACCACCTCAAGAACACGAGAGAGAGAGAGAGAGATCAAACACATAGCTACTGGTACATACCCTCAGCCCCGAGGGAGAACTACTTCCTCCTCGTCGTGGAGAGCACCGGGATGATGAAGATGGCCACCGGAGAGGGATTGCCCCCTTCGGCAGGGTGCCGGAACGGGTCTAGATTGGTTTTCGGTGGCTACGGAGGCTTCTGGCGGCGGAACTCCCGATCTATTGTGCTCCCCGAAGTTCTTAGGGTATATGGATATATATAGGAGGAAGAAATACGTCAGGGGGGCCACGAGGGGCCCACGAGGGTGGACCTCTGAGCTGTCCACGAAGCAGGGGGCGCGCCTAGGGGAGTCGGCGCGCCCCCACCCTCGTGGGCAGCCCGGGACTCTACTGGTCCAACTCCGATACTCCGTGGGCTTCTTCTTGTCCAAAAATAAGTTCTGTGAAGTTCCAGGTCAATTGGACTCCGTTTGATTTTCCTTTTCTGCGATACTCTAAAACAAGGAAAAAACAGAAACTGGCACTGGGCTTTAGGTTAATAGGTTAGTCCCAAAATCATATAAAATAGCATATAAATGCATATAAAACATCCAAGGTTGATAATATAATAGCATGGAACAATAAAAAATTATAGATACGTTGGAGATGTATCAAGTACATCCTCCAAATCATGTACACTGACTCCAACAATGCGTCGGAGTATGAGGCCCTCCTTCATGGTCTTCGGATTGTGGTCTCCATGGGTATCCAACGTTTTGAGGTACTAAGTTACTCCAACCTCGTGATGGGTGATATCTTTACACTCCTCTACCCTTTGTTTAAACCGAGATATTCGCTCTGATATATCCACTAATGACACTAATGAATGCATAAGATTCTACAAATCCTCTCTTTATTGCGTTTCTATAGGAAATGGGCTAAATATGGACAAAATCAAATGAGAACATGGAAACAATTAAAGGAGGATATATAATAATTTAGGAGGAGGCGCACTAGAAGCAACATTGTAAAATATGACGTTTCATGCGAGCGTGACTGCTAGCATGAGCGATTGTATGGCGTGGAAACTGAGGCCTCTCTTCAACCTGAACAACTTTTATAAAGAGGTCGAGGCCAGAATGTCAATAGAATGAGCATGTGATACGTCTCCAACGTATCTATAATTTTTAATTGCTCCATGCTATATTATCTACTGTTTTGGACATTATTGGGCTTTATTTTCCACTTTTATATTATTTTTGGGACTAACCTATTAACCGGAGGCCCAACCCAGAATTCCTGTTTTTTTGCCTATTTTAGGGTTTCGAAGAAAAGGAATATCAAACGGAGTCCAAACGGAATGAAACCTTCAGGAACGTGATTTTCTCGCCGAACATGATCTAGGAGACTTGGACCCTACGTCAAGAAACAAGGGAGGGATCCACGAGGTAGGGGGCGCGCCTACCCCCCAGGCACGCCCTCCACCCTTGTGGGCCCCCTGTTGCTCCACCGACGTACTCCTTCCTCCTATATATACCTACGTACCCCCAAACGATCAGATACGGAGCCAAAACCCTATTTCCACCACCATAACTTCCTGTATCCACGAGATCCCATCTTGGGGCCTGTTCTGGAGCTCCACTGGAGGGGGTATCCATCATGGAGGGCTTCTACATCAACACCATAACCTCTCCGGTGAAGTGTGAGTAGTTTACCTCAGACCTTCGGGTCCATAGTTATTAGCTAGATGGCTTCTTCTCTCTTTTTGGATCTCAATACAATGTTCTCTCCCTCTCTTGTGGAGATCTATTCGATGTAATCTTCTTTTTGCGGTGTGTTTGTTGAGAACGATGAATTGTGGGTTTATGATCAAGTTTATCTATGAACAATATTTGAATCTTCTCTGAATTCTTTTATGTATGATTGGTTATCTTTGCAAGTCTCTTCAAATTATCAGTTTGGTTTGGCCTACTAGATTGATCTTTCTTGCAATGGGAGAAGTGCTTAGCTTTGGGTTCAATCTTGCGGTGTCCTTTCCCAGTGACAGTAGGGGCAGCAAGGCACGTATTGTATTGTTGCCGTCGAGGATAACAAGATGGTTATTTTTATCATATTGCATGAATTTATCCCTCTACATCATGTCATCTTGCTTAAGGCGTTACTCTGTTTTCATGAACTTAATACTCTAGATGCATGCTGGATAGAGTTCGATGAGTGGAGTAATAGTAGTAGATGCAGGTAGGAGTCGGTCTACTTGTCTCGGATGTGATTCCTATATACACGATCATACCTAGATATTCTCATAACTATGCTCAATTCTGTCAATTGCTCAACAGTAATTCGTTCACCCATCGTAAAATACTTATGCTCTTGAGAGAAGCCACTAGTGAAACTATGGCCCCGGGTCTATCTTCATCATATTAATCTTCAAATACTTAGTTATTTCCTTTGCTTTTACTTTGCTTTTATTTTACTTTGCATCTTTATCATAAAAATACCAAAAATATTATCTTATCATATCTATCAGATCTCACTCTCGTAAGTGACCGTGAAGGGATTGACAACCCCTTATCGCGTTGGTTGCGAGGAGTTATTTGCTTTGTGCAGGTACTAGGGGACGCGCGCGCAACCTCCTACTGGATTGATACCTTGGTTCTCAAAAACTGAGGGAAATACTTACGCTACTTTGCTGCATCATCCTTTCCTCTTCGGGGAAATCCAACGTAGTGCTCAAGAGGTAGCAAGAATAATTTCTGGTGCCATTGCCGGGGAGGTTCGTGCAGGTCAAGATTTGATTTCCGACAACGCGCCATTCCTGGCGCCGTTGAGTCAACATACCAAGTACCCATCACAATCCTTATCTCCCGCATTACATTATTTGCCATTTGCCTCTCGTTTTCCTCTCCCGCACTTCACCCTTGACGTTTTATTCGCCCTCTCTCTCTATCCTCCCTTTCTTTCTCTATTTGCCTCTTTTTGCCTGCTTGCTTTTTGTTTGCTTGTGTGTTGGATTGCTTGCTTGTCGCTATGGCTTGTCCCTTATCTACTCCTTCGTCCCCTGAGTTTGAAGTCTTTCACTTCAAAAAAAGACAAGGAGAAAACTTAAAAGATGCTTGGTTGAGGATAATGGAGTCTTATTCTAATTGTACCTTTGAAGTGAACCTAAGAATTCTGGTTGGCAATTTCTATGTTGGATTAAATATGTCTCATAGACAACTCTTGGATTGCGTTGCCAAAGGCAATTTTATTGAAATTGATCCCCATATTGCGCTTGAAATTATAAAAGGTATAGTGGGAACACTACCTCAACCAAAGGGGCCTCATCCTACCCAGGAAGAGACACAAGTTTTTGAATTTTTTTTGTGAAGTTACTAAAATTTTACAGAAGTCTCTCGAACCTCTTAAGAACGTTAGCGGAAATATTAACCGCATTAATATGTTGATTACTATTTGCAATAAGCGGTTGGATTCTTTAGATCTAAAATTTTTAGAATATGAAACGTAAAGAACATCCCGGATTCGAGCTTTATTCCGCTAAAAAGTTGAAAACCAAAGATGGCAATACATAGATCTATCCTTGCTTTTTATGCCTAGCTAGGGGCGTTAAACGATAGCGCTTGTTGGGAGGCAACCCAATTTTATTTTTATTCCTTGATTTTTGCTCCTGTTTAGTAATAAATAATTTATCTATCCTCTGTTTTGGTTGTGTTTTTTTGTGTTTAATTAGTGTTTGTGCCAAGTAGAACCGTTGGGAAGACTTGGGGGAAAGTCTTGATATCTTGCTGTAAAAAACAGAAACTTTAGCGCTCACGAGAACTGCTGCCATTTTTATTTGGAAAGTGATATTTAGTTAATTCTTTTTGAAGATGATTAATAGATAAATTCCTCACGTCCAGCAATTTATTTTAGATTTTTTGGGGTTCCAGATATGGCGCTAGCTACAGATTACTACAGACTGTTCTGTTTTTGACAGATTCTGTTTTTCGTGTGTTGTTTGCTTATTTTGATGAATCTATGGCTAGTAAAATAGTTTATAAACCATAGAGAAGTTAGAATACAGTAGGTTTAACACCAATATAAATAAAGAATGAGTTAATTACAGTACCTTGAAGTGGTCTTTTGTTTTCTTTCGCCAACGGAGCTCACGAGATTTTCTACTTTGAGTTTTGTGTTGTGAAGTTTTCAAGTTTTGGGTAAAGATTTGATGGATTATGGAACAAGGAGTTGCAAGAGCCTAAGCTTGGGGATTCCCATAGCACCCCCAAGATAATCTAAGGACACCTAAAATCCAAAGCTTAGGGATGCCCCGGAAGGCATCCCCTCTTTCGTCTACTTCTATCGGTAACTTTACTTGGAGCTATATTTTTATTCACCACATGATATGTATTTTGCTTGGAGCGTCTTGTATGATTTTAGTCTTTGCTTTTTAGTTTACCACAATCATCCTTGCTGTACACACCTTTTGAGAGAGCCATACATGATTTGGAATTTGTTAGAATACTCTATGTGCTTCGCTTATATCTTTTGAGTTATATAGTTTTGCTCTAGTACTTCACTTATATCTTTTAGAGCACGGTGGTGGATTTGTTTTATAGAAACTATTGATCTCTCATGCTTCACTTAGATTATTTTGAGAGTCTTAAATAGCATGGTAATTTGCTTAAATAATCCTAATATGCTAGGTATTCAAGATTAGTAAAAAATTTCCTATGAGTATTTTGAATACTAAGAGAAGTTTGATGCTTGATGATTGTTTTGAGATATGGAGGTAATAATATAAAAGTCGTGCTAGTTGAGTAGTTGTGAATTTGAGAAGTGCTTGTGTTGAAGTTTGCAAGTCCCGTAGCATGCACGTATGGTAAGTGTTATGTAACAAATTTGAAGCATGAGGTGTTATTTGATTGTCTTCCTTATGAGTGGCGGTCGGGGACGAGCGATGGTCTTTTACTACCAATCTATCCCCCTAGGAGCATGCGCGTAGTGCTTGGGTTTTTGATGACTTGTAGATTTTTGCAATAAGTATGTGAGTTCTTTATGACTAATGTTGAGTCCATGGATTATACACATTCTCACCCTTCCATCATTGCTAGCCTCTTCGGTACCGTGCATTGCCCTTTCTCACCTCGAGAGTTGGTGCAAACTTCGCCGGTGCATCCAAACCCCGTGATATGATACGCTCTGTCACACATAAACCTCCTTATATCTTCCGCAAAACAGCCACCATACCTACCTACTATGGCATTTCCATAGCCATTCCGAGATATATTGCCATGCAAGTTTCCACTGTTCTGTTCATCATGACACACATCATCATTCTCATATTGCCTTGCATGATCATGTAGTTGACATCGTATTTGTGGCAAAGCCACCATGGATAATTTAGCATACATGTCACTCTTGATGCATTGCCCATCCTAGTACACCGCCGGAGGCATTCATATAGAATCATACTATGTTCTAGTATCGAGTTGTAACCTTTGAGTTGTAAATAAATAGAAGTGTGATGATCATCATTAATAGAGCATTGTCCCGAAAAATAAAAAGAAAAAATAAAGGCCAAAAAAAGAAAAAAGGAAAGGCCAAATAAAAAAAGATAAATAAAAGGGACAATGCTACTATCCTTTTACCACACTTGTGCTTCAAAGTAGCACCATGATCTTCATGATAGAGAGTCTCTTATGTGGTCACTTTGATATACTAAGTGGGAATATTTCATTATAGAACTTGGCTTGTACATTCCAACGATGGGCTTCCTCAAATGCCCTAGGTCTTCGTGAGAAAGCAAGTTGGATGCACACCCACTTAGTTTCTTTTTGATGAGCTTTCATACATTTATAGCTCTAGTGCATCTGTTGCATGGCAATCCCTACTCCTCGCATTGACATCAATTTATGGGCATATCCATAGCCGTTGATTAGCCGCATCAATGTGAGACTTTCTCCTTTTTTGTCTTCTCCACACAACCCCCATCATTATATTCTATTCCACCCATAGTGCTATGTCCATGGCTCACGCACATGTATTGCGTGAAAGTTGAAAAAAGTTTGGGATTACTAAAGTATGAAACAATTGCTTGGCTTGTCATCGGGGTTGTGCATGATGAGAGCATTCTTGTGTGACGAAAGTGGAGCATGACCAAACTATATGATTTTGTAGGGATAAGCTTTCTGTGGCCATGTTATTTCGAGAAGACATGATTGCTTAGTTAGTATGCTTGAAGTATTATTATTTTTATGTCAATATTAAACTTTTGTCTTGAGTCTTATGGATCTGAATATTCTTGCTACAATAAATAGGATTACATGGATAAATATTTTAAGTAGCATTCCACATCAAAAATTCTGTTTTTATCATTTACCTACTCGAGGACGAGCAGGAATTAAGCTTGGGGATGCTTGATACGTGATATGATATGGATAAATATTGCTTAGTTAGTATGCTTGAGAGTTGGTGCAAACTTCGCCGGTGCATCCAAACCCCGTGATATGATACGCTCTTTCACACATAAACCTCCTTATATCTTCCTCAAAACAGCCACCATACCTACCTATTATGGTATTTCCATAGCCATTCCGAGATATATTGCCATGCAACTTTCCACCATTCCTTTTATCATGACACATTCATCATTGTCATATTGCTTAGCATGATCATGTAGTTGACATAGTATTTGTGGCAAAGCCACCATTCATAATTCTTTCATACATGTCACTCTTGATTCAATGCATATCCCGGTACACCGCCGGAGGCATTCATATAGAGTCATCTTTTGTTCTAGTATCGAGTTGTAATCACTGAGTTGTAAATAAATAGAAGTGTGATGATCATCATTTTCTAGAGCATTGTCCCAAGTGAGGAATATAAAAAGAAAAGAAAAGAAAGGCCATAAAAAAGAAGAGAAGGCCCAAATAAAAAAATGAGAGAAAAAGAGAGAAGGGACAATGCTACTATCCTTTGCCACACTTGTGCTTCAAAGTAGCACCATAATCTTCATGATAGAGAGTCTTTTGTTTTGTCACTTTCATATACTAGTGGGAATTTTTCATTATAGAACTTGGCTTGTATATTCCAACAATGGGCCTCCTCAAGTGCCCTAGGTCTTCATGAGCAAGCAAGTTGGATGCACACCCACTTAGTTTCTTTTGTTGAGCTTTCATACATTTATAGCTCTAGTGCATCCGTTGCATGGCAATCCCTACTCCTTGCATTAACATCAATCGATGGGCATCTCCGTAGCCCATTAATTAGCCTCGTTGATGTGACACTTTCTCCCTTTTTGTCTCCTCCACATAACCCCCATCATCATATTCTATTCCACCCATAGTGCTATGTCCATGGCTCGCGCTCATATATTGCGTGAAAGTTTATAGGTTTGAGATTGCTAAAGTATGAAACAATTGCTTGGCTTGACATAGAGGTTGTGCATGATGAGAGTATTCTTGTGTGACGAAAATGGAGCATGACTAAACTATATGATTTTGTAGGGATGAACTTTCTTTCGCCATGTTATTTTGAGAAGACATAATTGCTCAGTTAGTATGCTTGAAGTATTATTATTTTTATGTCAATATGAACTTTTATCTTGAATCTTTCGGATCTGAATATTCATGCCACAATTAAGAAGAATTACATTGAAATTATGCCTAGTAGCACTCCGCATCAAAAATTCTGTTTTTACCATTTACCTACTGGAGGACGAGCATGAATTAAGGTTGGGGACGCTTGATACGTCTCCAACGTATCTATAATTTTTTATTGCTCCATGCTATATTATCTACTGTTTTGGACATTATTGGGCTTTATTTTCCACTTTTATATTATTTTTGGGACTAACCTATTAACTGGAGGCCCAGCCCAGAATTGCTGTTTTTTTTGCCTATTTTAGGGTTTCGAAGAAAATGAATATCAAACAGAGTCCAAACAGAATGAAACCTTCGGGAATGTGATTTTCTCGTCGAACATGATCCAGGAGACTTGGACCCTACGTCAAGAAACAAAGGAGGGAGCCACGAGGTAGGGGGCACGCCTACCCCCCAGGCGCGCCCTCCACCCTCGTGGGCCCCCTGTTGCTCCACCAACGTACTCCTTCCTCCTATATATACCTACGTACCCCCAAACGATCAGATATGGAGCCAAAACCCTAATTCCACCACCATAACTTCCTGTATCCACGAGATCCCATCTTGGGGCCTGTTCCGGAGCTCCGCCGGAGGGGGTAGCCATCACGGAGGGCTTCTATATCAACACCATAACCTCTCCGATGAAGTGTGAGTAGTTTACCTCAGACCTTCGGGTCCATAGTTATTAGCTAGATGGCTTCTTCTCTCTTTTTGGATCTCAATACAATGTTCTTCCCCTCTCTTGTGGAGATCTATTCGATGTAATCTTCTTTTTGCGGTGTGTTTGTTGAGACCGATGAATTGTGGTTTATGATCAAGTTTATCTATGAACAATATTTGAATCTTCTCTGAATTCTTTTATGTATGATTGGTTATCTTTGCAAGTCTCTTCGAGTTATCAGTTTGGTTTGGCCTACTAGATTGATCTTTCTTGCAATGGGAGAGGTGGTTAGCTTTGGGTTCAATCTTGCTGTGTCCTTTCCCAGTGACAGTAGGGGCAGCAAGGCACGTATTGTATTGTTGCCATCGAGGATAATAAGATGGGTTTTTTATCATACTGCATGAATTTATCCCTCTACATCATGTCATCTTGCTTAAGGCGTTACTCTGTTTTCATGAACTTAATACTCTAGATGCAAGCTGGATAGCGGTCGATGAGTGGTGTAATAGTAGTAGATGCAGGCAGGAGTCGGTCTACTTGTCTCGGACGTGATGCCTATATACATGATCATACCTAGATATTCTCATAACTATGCTCAATTCTATCAATTGCTCAACAATAATTCGTTCACCCACCATAAAATACTTATGCTCTTGAGAGAAGCCACTAGTGAAACCTATGGCCCCCGGGTCTATCTTCATCATATTAATCTTCAAATACTTAGTTATTTCCTTTGCTTTTATTTTACTTTGCATCTTTATCATAAAAATACCAAAAATATTATCTTATCATATCTATCAGATCTCACTGTCGTAAGTGACCGTGAAGGGATTGACAACCCCTTATCACGTTGGTTGCGAGGAGTTATTTGCTTTGTGCAGGTACTAGGGGACGCGCGCGCAACCTCCTACTGGATTGATACCTTGGTTCTCAAAAACCGAGGGAAATACTTACGCTACTTTGCTGCATCATCCTTTCCTCTTCGGGGAAATCCAACGCAGTGCTCAAGAGGTAGCAGTGTGTGCGGAGCCAGAACATAGTCATCTTCATTTACCTTAACTGCCCCCATTTCCATCTCCATAGCCACCATCACCACTATAGTTCTTCTTCCACTAGATCATACTTGTAATCTTGTATCACACACGACATCCATTGCAAGACATATTACCAATCAAGCTACCTTCATGATGTGTTCTATGTGTGATCTGATCTCCATGTGTGAGTAGTTTGGTAAGGTATGTGTTGAGGCAAGGGCCTTGCAACCGTTTGTATTTGTTGTGGGGATCAATGGAAGTGCTTTTAATTAACGTCTCGTATGTGTGAAATAAAATTGTTTCGTAGATGTCTCTTGTCTTGTCTACGTTCTTCATCCCTTGAGGTAACCAGGATCATGGAGAGCGAGTCACGGAGAGGCTAAGGCCGGGAAGACCATGAAGTGATATTCTGAACACCAGTGATATTTGATTGCTTGTATCTGCGTTGGTAATTTCCCGAAGAGGAGAGGAAGCTCCTCCTCAGATTATTGGGGGTGGGGGGAAGTTCCCTCCTATTCCTCGACAGAAGAGAGCCGCCCGTGAGATGAGTTGAACGGTGAGGGAGAGCAAGATGAGGAAGTGTTGTCTCGCCAACTGCTTTTCTCCTCTTGCAATTGGGTTCGGTCGATGAAGATTCCACCAGCTCGCTCTGCCACGACACCCTCACAAACGACACCGTGTAGATGCTCAATCCTTCAATCTCCGGTGGATGCTCCATCTTGGATCGATACTCCCACCACCGCTGCCTCATGATCGGATTCGGTGAATCTGTTTGCTCCATGGCCCAAAGGAGCAACTCTATGTACTCCTGAGTGACTCCGTCTAGATATTTGGCCATCGCTATCACCGTCGCCGCTAATTTCTCTGGGTTGTCAAACCAAGACTGTATCTCCAACATCATGGCTAGCTTCATAGGGTCACCGCCTGCGATCCTCACGTATCAGTTGTACTCCTCCATCGATCTACTTCTCGACATCACCTTCACTCGCTAGCGGTGGTTTTTGAATGGAAGAGGAGAGGAGCGGTGATGGTTTTGGATTGGAACAGGATAGGAGCGACGGTGGTTTTGAAATGGAAGAGGAGAGGAGCGGCGGTGGTCTTGGAAGAGGGAGAATGCATGTCATAAAAATGTATCATTTGGTTCGTATCTGAATGTACTTTCAAATTATATTATTGTTGCAACGTATAATGTATATTTTATTTGTTAAAATCATGGTCAAAATATGACCCAGAATACAAGGGATACTAGTTAATGTGGGGTCGCTTCTTAATTGAAGGGTAAACTGATTTTGATTTTGATCCAGTCACAGCGCACCGACCCTCTCGTCCAATCCTAAATCGCTGCCGCATGCTCCTCTCCCTCTTATCCATTGCAAAAGTACCCCCTCTCCTCTCCATATTCTGCATTCCAAAACCACTGTCTCGCCTATCCCCTCTTCTCCATTGCAAGACCACCCCTCTCCTCTCCATCTTCTCCATTGCAAAACCATCATCTCGCCTCTCCCTCTTCTCCATTGCAAGACCATGGTCTCTCCTCCCATCTTACAAAGTCCACACCGGACCTCTCAGAAGCACATTTATGTAGAGGATGCAGCAGCAAATCGGGCAGATCACCGGCGGCGACCAGGCGAAGTTAGCTAGGTTGAAGGAGATCCTTACTTGGTTTGACAACGAGTGGGAGATTTCGAGGACGATGAGGGACATGTGGAAATGTATGAGAAAGAGACGACAGTGATGAGGGCGGCGATGTACTCCCTGGTGGAAGTCATGCTGCAGTCCTTCGAGTCCATCGAGTATCTCCTCTGGGTGATGGAGCAGACAGATTCACCTGAGGCGAATGTTAGGCGGTGGTAGTGGGCATATAGGTCGAAGGTCGAGCATCCAGAGGATAACGAATCAATCGAGTATGGTGTGCCATTCGTGAGGGTGCAGTGCCAGCCGGAGTCACAGTACTATTTGTTCTCCCACCGCAAGAGGAGATTGAGTGGTGCGACATCGCTTCCCCACCGTTCTCCACAGTTCCCTCGTCGCTCGCCTCATTTCAACAGCAGCGGTAAGGTTTAAGGTAAGCTTCACACTAACCTAATATTCCATCTACTCATGCTTACAATCAGTATGATGGCTAATGACAATCCCACAGGCAAGTACTGGGTAGTACTCCGAGTCTCCAATTACTATGCCAATCACCCTAAAATAGCTCTGGACCAAAAGCAAAGTTGTGACAATGTGTACAAATAAAGAAAAAAAATCAATTAGTGCTTCTTTCGTAAAATAGTACTTCCTAGAAAAGTGCCAATATAAGCTACTCCTATTTGATTAGAGGTTTTGCTGCAACACTGAAACAAGTGAAGTGTCCCCTAAAAAAACAAGTAAAGTGCAAGCGAAACACCGACATATTAAAATATTCTGAAGTGGGTCGGCAAGAACTTGAGGAACCATCCGAGCATCTGTGCTTTTCCAAGCCACGTTTATGTTAGATATTGGCACCTCGCACTCTGCATATATGCTGGGTCCATCCTTACATTTGTGCAGTTTCACCAAAATGTAGTTGAATTACCCTATTTGCACAGATAATGAAAAAACGTGATTACATTATAGTGGCACTAGTTGATAAAACATACACTAATAAATAGAAGAATTTTCATTTTCTTAATGGGAAAATATTGTGATAGTATCGTAGTATGCCATGCTGCAAGGGCGAGATGGGCCTTGCGATGCCTCATACAGTAGGCCTCATACTGGAAATCGACCCAATTCTCCTCGACACACCTTCTGCCAGTGATCAACATCAGTGTAAAATGGTAGTACAAGGAGGGGCCTTGAGACATTCCAATCTCTATTTTTGTGCAATTCAACTAAAATTAAACACCCCAGTTTACAGAAACACTTAAACATTAACAATGAGACTAGTTGATGAAACATATACTAACAAAGAGAAGCACTTTCTTTATCTACATTGGAAATGAAATGATAGAGAGAACAATAGCTCTATTTTAACTGTATTATCACTTCATTTTATAAGTGGCACTGGGGTCGAGCAGGTGGCAAGCAAGGTGTACCGTGCATCACAAGGATGGAGGCCGGGGGTGCTTCGACTGGGATGCTGAAGCTGGCTCTTTCAGTCCCTATCTTCCCCCTGATGTTTCTGTGGTAGCTTTTGGGTTGTAATCCAAACTTGGTCGAGCTAGGGCTGCGCCCCCCTACCTGCCGAGCTTATGTGGTGAACTTGTCTCCTGCTAGTAGTCAGCCCATTCTAGTAGTAGTTGCATAACTGCCCGTTTACACTGAGATGTTGTCGGATAATTGTTCTCTATGGTTAGGTTACTTTAATGAAATTGGAGGAAACCCCACTACTGCAGGTTGGTCCAAACGTGACAATCCAATCAGAGACACTTCAACGAAACTGTGTGTGATGCATTAATAACAAACAATGATGTAATAATACCGTCAATAAAGATACAAAAAATTTGCGATGGCGGTGACATCAAACACGGTTCGGATTAGAGTTGCGTGTGCGATGCGTGGCAAACGATTAATCCAGCAGAACTGTTTCCGATGAGGCAGAACAACAGAAACAGGCAGCCAGATGAGGGTGTGTGCGATATACGGCATACAGTTCATTAGGATGAACCATGTGCGATTAGGCAACACAATAGAAATGGTCAGCCAGATCAAGGTGTGTGCGATGGAGGGCATACAGTTCACTCGGATGAACTGTTTGCGATGAGGTAAGACAACAGAAACAATTCAACTGAACAAGATGTGTGTGATACACGGCAAACATGTCCATAATCAGAAATGTATGCTGATAATGAGCCGTGTGACTTGCTCTGTCTACAAAAGAATAACACACATATATATAACTGAAATAAACATCCAATTACATAAGTGACTATACAGATCATTCGCACACACCTCAATAAATAATTGCATGCATTCTAAACTAGGAGAAACGATCGTCTAGTCATCTACTTCTTGTGATGCTCCTGCCACTGCTCTATGGCTCGATCCCTCGTCTGGGGCAGGAATAAGACGCTTCCTCATGTCAACAATCCACCTATACATCTCGTAGCTTGTGTACGCGTTCTTGGCCGTGTACTTGATGTGTTCTTCATCCAGTCTCTGATGCCAGACATTATGCCAGGCGTTCTTGTCCTTCTTGCTGTCATCCTTCATCTTCATGTAACTACAGAAAAAGACACATCCGTGACATTTTGGGCTGAACGGATTTTTTGTCTGTCATACTTATGACACTTCTATGACGATAATTGTGACAAAACCCGGTATCATCATAGATGTGGTGGGCTCCTACTTCTATGACAAAAAATCATGATAGAAAATGGGCTTTTCGTCCTGGGCGGGCCGGAGACGCAGCTGCATGACATTCTTTGGGCCGTCCATGATGGAAAAAACCGTGGTAGAAGCGAGGGCGAGGAAAATTTCAGTGAGTTCCCGGTTACGGTGGGTGGTCAGGGGCTGAGCGATGCACGTTTCTCTCGTACACGTACGCGCGGTGTGCGAGGTGTTGGGCTCTAACTTAACCTGAGTGAGGCGTTGGGCTCTAACTGAACCCGAGCGATTGCACTGCAGGCTACGCGTTACTGAACCCGAGCGGTCGATCGATGGCTGTTAACTGAACGTGATCGAGCGATTCCTACGCTACTGCTGCTAACTGAAGTCGATCGATGCTGCCTCTGGATGAACAGT
>NC_041384.1:157203042-157228066 GCF_002162155.2 Triticum dicoccoides | reverse complement strand
AGACGGTGGAGGGGTGGATGAATAGTAGCCCGTGGAGGGGTGGTTGAACAGGACCCCGTGGAGAGGGGTGGTTGAACTGTAGCCGGTGGAGTAGCGCGTGGTGGAGGCTGGATGAACAGGAGCCCGTGGATGAATAGTCACAGGTGGAGGCTGGAGGAGGTCGACGGTGGATGAACAGTAGCCCGTGGAGGCTGGAGGAGGTCGACGGTGGAGAGGAACAATATCCTGTGGAGTCCCGTTTTGCGGTACGCCACACCCCTCCCGATCAACAGGACCCCCGTTTCGGCCGTAGCGCTCCAACACAAGTCTGTTTCATCCGTTTTGCGGTATGCCACACCCCTCCCGATCATCAGGACCCCGTTTCGACTGTAGGAGGTGCAACACAAGTCCGTTTCCTCCGTTTTGCGGTATGCCAGACCCCTCTTGATGAACAGGATCCTGTTTCGAACGTGGCTGGTCGAACACAAGGCCGTTTCCTCCATTCTGCGGTAAGCCAGGCCTCGTTTCCATCGCCTATTCTGTCCAAGCCCTCCCGATGAACACGAAGACACATTCTGTTCCGACCCAGCCGGTTGGCTCTCCATGAACACGACGATGACACTGTTTCTCCGTTCCGACCCAGCCATGTACACGAGCCCTGGCCGTACGTATGCGCGAGTAGGCGTTCGAGACCCCGCCCGTATGTACGTACGTGGCTGTATTTACTTTCTTGCACCCTGGCCGCTATACATACATGTACATGCTATGTGCGCGCCTCTACTACGACACGTGCACGCCTCTACATCGACCAGTATGTACGTACACGTTCGCGACCAGAATGACAACGCTACGTACGCTTCGACTAGGTTGGTCCCGACTGTTAGGCACTTCCTTGTGTGCGAAGATGTAGCTAGTGGGTCCCAACAGTCAGGGGGCGAATCGGTTTTTTGCCCGGACGCACTTCCTTGCGTGCGAAGATGTAGCTGGTGGGTCCCAGCAGTCAAGGGGAAACGTTTTTTTGTGAAATACGGTGGCCCGTCCGATGGGTCCCTGCTGTCAGGTGGAGGAATCATTATTTTCCGCGTAATAAGGAGGCACTTCCTTGCTGCGGCCGTGGACCCAGCTGTCAGCCTTTCCACGTACAGTCCACGTCCGATGGAAGTTGTTCCTTGACCACATTGGCCATGCCGCTCCGAGAGCACCAGGGCGGTGGACGACGGCGAGGCCGAGGAAGGTGACGATGCGGAGCCAGGAAAGACGCGGCAGTGGAAGCCTGCGCAGAGAGGAGTACGAGGGTTCACTGGTTCGACTGCGGTGTGAGGCTGCCGTCGCCGCAGGGCCTGGCCAGCGGTGGGAATAGTAGGGGGCAGTGAGGCCTCCATGGCAGCACAGCCGGCCACGGGAGGCAGGAGCATGCGGCACGACCAGCGCTGCTTTGGGCGGCTGGAGCAAGAAGACCAGAGGTTGAAGAAGCACTACGGCCGTTGGATGGACATCGTACGGTCACTTGAGCTAGAATCGTTCATATTGACTAAGTTGACAAAGCCCTCCATCCCCGTCAACTTAGTAGGCCCACAAGTTAGCCTCCCACCAAGGTGGGTCCCAGCTAGCAGGGGGAGTATTCATTTTTTTGTGCGTAATAAGGAGGCACTTCCGATGGGTCCGAGCTGACAGCGGGGGGAATGTTTTTTTCACGAAATACGGTGGCCCATCCGGTGGGTCCCAGCAGTCAGGGGGGAAACGATTTTTTTCGCGAAATACGGTGGCCCGTCCGGTGGGTCCCTACTGTCAGGTGGAGGAATAATTATTTTGCACGTAATAAGGAGGCACTTCCTTGCGGCTGCCGTGGACCCAGCTGTCAGCCTCTCCACGTACAGTACTCTTCCGATGGAAGTCGGTCGTTGACCACATTGACCACGCTACGCCGAGAGCACCACGACGGTGGATGATAGCGAGGCCTAGGAAGGGGACGACGCGGAGCCGGGGAAGACGCGGCAGTGGATGCCCACACTAAGAGGAGTACGAGGGTTCACTGGTTCGGCTGCGGTGTGAGGCTGCCGTCGCTGCAGAATAACAGGGGGTGTGGGTGAGTGGAGGGATGGCCTGGCCAGCGATGTGAGTAGTATGGGGGCGGTGAGGCCTCCGCGGCAGCACAACCGACCACGGGAGGCAGGAGCATGCGGCACGACCGGCGCTGCTTTGGGCGGCTGGAGCAAGAAGACCAGAGGTTGAAGAAGCACTACGGCCGTTGGATGGACATCGTACGGTCAGTGGAGCTAGAATCGTTCATATATTGACTAAGTTGACAAAGCCCTCCGTCCCCGTCAACTTAGTAGGCCGACAAGTCATCCTCCCACTATGGTGGGTCCCAACTGGCAGGGGGTATTCATTTTTTGCGCGCAATAAGAAGGCACTTCCTTGCGTGTGAAGATATAGTTCGTGGGTCCGACCTGTCAGCGGAGGGAACTTTTTTTCGCGAAATACAAAGGCCCTTCCGGCGGGTCCCAGATGTCAGGTGGAGGAATCATTATTTTGCGCATAATAAGGAGGCATTTCGTTGTGTGCAGCCGTGGACCCAGTTGTCAGCCTCTCCACGTACAGTCCACTTTCGATGGATGTCGTTCGTTGACCAAGTTGACCACACCACGCCGAGAGCACCAGGGCGGTGGACGACGACGAGGCCTACGAAGGGAACGACATGGAGCCGGGGAAGACACGACAGTGGCTGCCCACGTGGTGGAGAGTATGAGGGTTGACTGGTTCGGCTGCCGTCATCGGAAAATAACAGGAGGTGTGGGTGAGTAGAGGCATAGACAGGCCAGGGATGCGAGTATGATGGGCCCGTGAGGCCTGCTCGGCAGCACAACTGGCCACGGGAGGTGGGAGCAGGCGGTTCCGGCGGCGCTAGTTTGGGCGGCTGGGGCAGGAAGATCAGAGTCTAAAGAAGCACGATTGCCATTAGATTGACATCTAACGGCCTCACGCTGGTAGAGTCGATTGTTGACTAAGTTTATTTTTTGAGAAACTTTGTGTACGCATTGTCAGGACCCCGACTCGATGTCACATCGATCTAGCTGGTAACACCCCATATCACTTTGCGGCCTCACACACGGTATCCCCACGGGTGTCGTCTTACCTTTTCCCGGGACCGTTTGCGCCTTTTGGCTCGCGTATATGAAAGTGTCGCTAGCATCCATATGATAAAGAGCCCGGGCTGACATGACTAGTCGTAAACCCAAAGTGGCACAGACTTACAGGGACAGGCATCCATGACCCAGCTTCGAACGTGTCGGTCATCAGC
Source organism: Triticum dicoccoides (assembly GCF_002162155.2). Taxonomy (NCBI): domain Eukaryota; kingdom Viridiplantae; phylum Streptophyta; class Magnoliopsida; order Poales; family Poaceae; genus Triticum; species Triticum dicoccoides. The sequence goes on along the minus strand of NC_041384.1, from coordinate 157,224,786 downwards.
AAGTGGGTCCGGGCTGTAGCACTGGGCTAGCAGGACTCCGGTAAACCGGGCTGTAGCGGGCTAACAGGACTCCGGTACTCAAAGCGTGACATTTCCCCGAAGGGACAGACACAGGAACGAAGAAGGACACATGCCGGCCAGCCTAAGTGTTCCAGAGCAGTAGCAAGCTACCATGGCTCAGCGGTAACACTAGGAGACATTTCCCGGTAAGAGAGGCTACTAAAGATAAACAACTAGATAGCCAGATCCCACACATACCAAGCATTTCAATCATACACACAATATGCTCGATATGTGCAAATACAACGAAGCATCACAACATGACTCTATGACACAAGTACTTTATTTAAGGCTCAGTGAGCCATACATAACATACACACAAAGGTACGGTCTCACGACCCAACATACAAGTCATACAATCATACAAGCCAGCAGCGGAAGTAACTTGTCTGAGTACAGACAACTAGTAAAATAAAAGAGGCTTGGAAAGCCTCTGGCTATACTATGTGGTCCTTCACAAGCTCAGGGTCACCACCTGGGTCTTTAGCCTACTCGTTGATGTCAACGTCTACATAGAACCCATCAGAAGGGGTTGCAGCGTCTTCTGTAAAAATGTAGATTATAGCAACATGAGTACAAAGGTACTCAGCAAGACTTACATCAGATCCTACATACATGCATAGTATCAAGAAGGGTTGGTGGAGTTATTGCAGCAAGCCAGCTTTGACTCTTGGCTAGGCTATCCTACGATACTTCAACTTGAAATAGTTTTGCGCACACGAGTCCACTATTCACCACTTCAATACACTACCGAGGATCCACCTCCGTCCTCCTACGGAGGAGCCATCCTCGGCACTCACACTTATCTTGAGGCTTTTAGTAGTTTCCATTTACTTGTCTATGAACTGTATAGGCAACCAAGTAGTCCTTTACCGCGGACGCGGCTATTCGAATAGATCATGTTAACCCTGCAGGGGGTACTTCTTCATACACGCTCTCACCACTTACCGTCGTCTACACGACATGTACTCGGCAACCTTCAAGCGGAAGCCCAACGTGGGTGTCGGCCACGACCTACCTAATCACCTAAGCCTCCAGTCCAGGTTTATCGCCTATTCAGGTTCCATCCGCAGGGAGTCCGCCCGAGGTTTCCCATACGGCCCCGAACGATGTGAACAGGGTTCCCGAGATACCTAACGGGTATTCGGTACACCCGGCCACGTACCTACCGCATCACAGCCCACCCCTACGGTCAGCGATGTCCACGGCCTCCAGTAGGCTACAAACACCAGAAACTACTTGCAACTCCTGGACGGAGAACTAGGGTGAATAAGAAGTCGAGAGGGTCCATTGGTTTCGGGCCCAATGCATGGTAGTAGCTGATTCTTAAATCACACATACAGATCTCAGTGCTTAAGGTCGGCTTCAATGAAACAACCCACCATGTACTCCTACATGGCCTCTCATCGATACCTTTACCAAATCGTGTTCACCACACCACTCTCATTACCGACATAATCATTTCACTCTAGCCCATCACCCAGATGAACCAGACCTGACACGACTCTAAGCATAGCAGGCATAGCAAGGTAGGAACAACACATACATATGGCTCAATCAACTCCTACACATGCTAGTGGGTTTCATCTAGTTACTGTGGCAATGACAGGTCATGCAGAGGAAATGGGTTCAACTACCGTAGCACACAGCAGTTTAAATCGCGTTGTCTTAATGCAGTAAAGAGAGCAGGAGCGAGAACATGGGATTGTATCGATATGATCAAATGGTTGGTTGCTTGCCTGATGGTTCGATGCACGGATACGGTTCTTCGTTAGGGTAGTCACGGTACTCCTCGGGGACAGATCCTGTCGTAAAGGATAACGATACACAGGCATCACCAAACAATGTGCAACAATATGATGCATGCATGAAACATGGCAATATGAGTGTGTTGGGCTAATGCAACTAAAGCCAGAAGGGTTTGAACAAATTTGAATCAAAGATTCAAATTTCAATTTCAAATATGGCCTTTTAAAGTGCTTTTCCTTGTTCTGATTAAAACATCCATTTAACTTGTTGGATCATGCATGAAAATAGTACAGATGGATAGATTGGATTTTTCTGATCATTTTTCATATATAATTTGTCCAATTTGGAGTTACAGAATAAAAGTTATGAATTTTTGAAGTTTAATTAATATAAAGGAATTTCCTGATTTAATTTAAATCCAGAAATATCATTTACTGCGTCAGCCTGACGTCACAGTGACATCAGCAGGTCAACAGGGCTGGCTCGGGTCAAACCTGACGTGTGGGGTCCACACGTCAGTGACACAGGGGCTAATCCCGTGTTGACCCGGGCTGGTTAGCTTTGACTAAGCCCTGGGGCCCACTTGTCAGCGTCAGTAGGTGGTGGTTTAGTGGCTAATTAACTAGGCCATGTCAGCTCGCCGGAGTTCTGGCCGGCGGCGACCATCAGTGCGGCGGCGATAGTGGTTTTGGTCGTTTCGGCCACCAAATGAACCGCGGAGGCCACCGGAGTGAAGCTGAGGACGACCCGCGGCTCTTGGCGGAGTCCGTTGGGGTCGGGGTGGCCGGAGTCGACGGCGGCGAGCTCGGCTGCGGCGGCCGGGGTTCGGTCGTGCACGGGAACGGTGTTGCAGGGTGTTAGGGGGGGTGTTGGAGCGTGCTACGCGCTCCTAGTGAGATGTGGAGCACGATGGCGTGCTCAGTTGGGCGCTACGGCGATCGTGGCCACGACGGCGACATCGCCGGCGGCGTGAAGCTTTCGGCCGCGGTGGGGCTAGGGCCTAGGGGTCGGGAGAGAGCAGGGGAGAAGGGGGAAACGGTGGCGTAGCTCACCGCGGTTGCAGTGGGCGTCGAAGCGGGCTCGGGGACGCGTCGGAGACGACGAATTTGACGGCGACGGTGGTCGGAGTCCGAAGAGGGGAACGGCGACGTGGCGGCGATGCAGGGCTTCCGGGGACCCGTGGAGCGGTGGGGAGGAAGAAGGAGTCGAGGCGGAGCTTCTGAGCTGGTCGGGGAAGCGAGGGGTGGTCGGAGACGGTGGCTAAGGCGAACGGCGGCGACGGTGAGCTTCGGCCGTGAGAGAGAGAGAGTGAGGGAGAGGAAGGAGAGAGCCGGGGAGAGTGAGAGAGAGCAGGGGGATCGGGACGGGCTGTGGGCGTCGTCCACGCGGCCAGGAGGGCGTCGGCAAGCAGGAGGTGGCCGCGCGGCCGCGCATGCGCGAGCACGCAGCAGCTTCGGGGCGAGGGGAGGAAGACGACGGGGAGCTACAGTGCTGGGCTGGGTCGGTTGCTGGCTGGGCCGGCCAGCTGGCTGGGCCGCACAGGTAAGTCTTCCCCTTTCTTTTCTGTTTTCTATTGTTATTTAATATAACTGCAACTTTGTTGAATTAAATAAAATACCTAGGCAACTCCAAAAATCACCAAACTACTCCTGGTCCATAGTTGGATTATTTCCAACATGAAACATTTTAGTTTGGAGATATTTGAGCATTTAAATATTTTATATAATTTTAAATGCCCAAATTCAAATAGTTATGATTTAATTCAAAACCCTAGGATGGCCTAGGAAAATGTGCACCACTTTTGGCAGAGGTTCTGAACCAAGGCAAAAATGATGGACATTTTAGAAGGGCATTTCAGGTTCATTGAAAAATTATTTTAGTAAACCCTAGTTGGTTTCAGAGGGGACTGGGGGTTCTGTCATCCCCATTTCAAGTTTCTGATGAATGAGTAAACATGATGCAACACTCTAATGCATAACTAGCTAGGGTGTGAAAACTCACCCCCACTCAAAAGAATCTCGTCCCGAGATTTGGGTTCCTCCGGGAAGAAGGCGGGATATTCAAGTCGAAGACGATCCTCCCTTTCCCAGGTTGCTTCATCTTCAGAATGGTGCGACCATTGAACCTTGAGAAACTTGATATTATGACGTCGCGTGGTACGTTCGGCTTGATCGAGGATACGAATGGGGTACTCTCGATAGGTAAGATTATCTTGGAGATCAAGCGTTTCGTGGTCCACTTCACGGATAGGATCCGAGAAGCAACGCCTGAGTTGAGAAATGTGGAAGACATCGTGAACTCTGGAGAGGTGCGGAGGTAGTTCCAATTGGTAGGCAACTTCTCCTTGTTTGGCAAGAATGCGAAAAGGTCCAATGTAACGAGGAGCCAATTTGCCTTTGATACCGAAACGATGGGTTCCCTTCAGAGGGGTGACCCGAAGATAAGCCTTCTCGTCAACCTCGAAAGTCATAGCCTTATGTTTTCGGTCATATTGACTCTTTTGACGAGATTGGGCTGTTTTCAACTTTTCACGAACGATACGAACTTGTTCTTCTGCTTCCTGAATCATATCCGGCCCAAAGAATTGTCTTTCCCCGGTCTCTGACCAGTTAAGGGGTGTTCGACATCGCCGTCCATAGAGGACTTCAAAAGGGGCTTTACCCAAGCTGGATTGATAGCTGTTGTTGTAAGCGAATTCGGCAAATGGAAGGCACTTCTCCCAGTCCATTCCGAACGAGATAACAGAGGCTCGAAGCATGTCTTCTAGAATCTGATTGACGCGTTCCACTTGACCACTTGACTGAGGGTGGAAAGCGGTGCTAAAGGAGAGACGGGTTCCCATAGCATTTTGGAAACTTTCCCAAAATCGAGAGGTGAAAAGACTTCCTCGATCCGAATTGATTTCCAAAGGGACACCATGAAGAGACACTATTCGGGAGATGTATAAGTCTGCCAGCTGACTAGCGGTTATACTCTCACGAACAGGTAAGAAATGAGCTACTTTGGAAAGACGATCGACCACAACGAAAATAGCATTATTCCCTCTTTTGGTCCTGGGAAAACCGGTAATGAAATCCATACCAACTTTATCCCATTTCCATTCAGGAATAGCTAATGGTTGAAGGGTGCCAGCAGGCCGTTGATGCTCTGCTTTTACACGATGACAGACGTCACAATTAGCAATATATTGAGCGATTTCTCTCTTCATCCTAGTCCACCAGAACCTCTGGCGTAGGTCCTGATACATTTTTGTGCTACCGGGGTGAATGGTGAGAGGAGATTCATGAGCTTCCTTAAGGATTAATCGCCTTAGGTTGCGCACTTTGGGAACTACTAGTCGATTCCCGAAGTATACGACTCCTTGATCATTAACGGAGAAGCAATTCGCAATTCCTTTCTGAATGTTTCTCTTGATGCGGGAGATTCCCGGATCTACCTTCTGTGCGTTGATAATTTGATCCGTAAGGGTAGGTTTTGCCACCAAGGTGGAGAGAAAACCTTGAGGTACAATGTGAAGGTTAAGCTTCCGAAATTCCTCATGGAGAAGCGGTTGACCTTGTTATAACATCAGGTTGTTACAATAAGATTTACGACTTAGCGCATCAGCCATGACGTTGGCTTTCCCTGGGGTATAGGTTATCCCTAAGTCGAAGTCTGTGATCAATTCAACCCAACGTCTCTGCCTGAGATTCAAATCCGGTTGGGTGAAAATATACTTCAGACTTTGGTGATCAGTGAATATTTCGCAACGATTACCGAGGAGATAATGTCGCCAGGTCTTAAGTGCATAGACTACGGCTGCAAGCTCTAGGTCATGAGTGGGATAATTCTCCTCATGTGGGTGCAATTGCCGTGAAGTGTAAGCAATTACGTGTCGATCTTGCATGAGAATGCAACCTAGTCCTTGTCGCGAGGCGTCGCAGTAGATAACAAAGTCCTTGGAGAAGTCTGGCGGTACCAGTACGGGAGCAGAGGTCAGGCGTCTTTTCAGTTCCTGAAAGCTGTGCTCACATTGTGGAGTCCATTCGAACTTCTTATCTTTCTTGAGGAGTTCAGTTAGAGGTTTAGCAACCTTGGAGAAGTTCTCGACAAAGCGACGGCAATAGCTCGCTAAGCCTAGAAAACTCCAAACTTGCTTGACTGATTCGGGCGGAGTCCAATCAAGGACGGCTTGAACTCGCTCAGGGTTAACAGCAATACCTTTACCAGATATTACATGACCCAGATAGGTCACTTCTGACAACCAGAATTCACATTTAGAGAATTTGTCATAAAGGCGATGCTCTCGAAGTTTCTTCAACACTAGCCTTAGATGTTCGGCATGTTCTTCCTCGTTCTTGGAGTAGATGAGTATATCATCGAGATAAACCACGACGAATTTATCCAAATACTCCATGAAGATTGAGTTCATTAACCGAGAAAAGGTGGCTGGAGCGTTGGTTAATCCGAAGGACATAATGGTGTACTCGTATTGGCCATAGCGAGTAACAAAGGCCGTTTTAGGAATGTCCCCGTTTCTGATTTTGATTTGATGGTAGCCCAACCTCAAATCCATCTTGGAGAAGACTGAGGATCCAGCGAGCTGATCATACAGGTCGTTGATCCTGGGAAGTGGATATTTGTTCTTGATTGTGACCAAATTGACAGGTCGGTAATCTACAACCATCCGGTCCGTACCATCCTTTTTCTTAACGAATAGGACGGGGCAAGCCCACGGAGATGAACTAGGGCGGATGAAACCCTTTTTCAAGGATTCATCGAGTTGTTTCTTAAGCTCGGCTAGTTCTAGGGGTGCCATCTTATAGGGTCTTCTAGCAATCGGAACGGTTCCTGGAATGAGATCTATTACGAACTCAACATCCCTGTCAGGTGGAACACCTGGCAATTCCTATGGAAAGACATCCGGGAAGTCACGGACTACCGGAACGTCCTCAAGGTCTGGCAAAGGGCTGGCGTTAAGAGAATATAATTGTCGCTTGGCTATTCGGGTCAAGACATTGACTATCTTCCCCGAAGGATGGGTGAGTTGAACAGTCCTAGAGAAGCAATCAATTTTGGCTTGATGAGCTGACATCCAGTCCATACCCAAAATGATATTAATATCCGAAGATTTAAGGGCTATCAAGGATGCAAGGAAAACAAGTCTGTCGACTTGGATCTCATTTCCATAACTTACCCTAGAGGTCTGCCATCTAGACCCAGGGGTAGAGATTTCCATAGTGGATGGCAAGTCACAGAATGCAACGTTATGCAAACGGGCATAACTTTCAGATATAAAAGAATGAGAGGCTCCTGTATCGAAAAGAACGGATGCCGGGTGGCAATTAACAAGAAGCGTACCGAGAACGACGTTGGGGTCCTCTTGAGCTTCTTCGGCAGAGATACAGTTGACATGGCCACGTGAAGCGGTGACCGGTTTGGCATGGAATACCTTCCCTGTCGGCTTGCCACGGCCAACAGCTTTAGCAGATTGATTGGGGTTGGTCTGGGGACACTCGCGCATATAATGACCAGATTCCCCACACTTGAAACAAGTCACGGAACTGGTACGTGGAGGAGCATTATTGGATGGACCCCCATAGGGCTTGGCCGGTGCAGACTGTTGAACAGGGCGAGGCGCCTGGAAAGATGGCCTCGGTGTAAACCTGGGTGGCAGGGCGGTATTGGGTACCCACACGCGGCGTTTCTGAGGACCAGCACCGGATGAGGAACCCATATCACGTCCATGCTTGCGTGTTGCATCATAATCAGTCTGACCAGTTTCAGCACTGATGGCTTTGTTGACAAGTTTCGAAAAAGATGTGCACTCATGCAGACGGAGGTCGCGGCGAAGCTCAGGGCTAAGGCCCTTTCGGAACCTTGCTTGCTTCTTGGCGTCAGTAGAAACTTCCTCAGTTGCATATCGTGCGAGATTACCAAACTCTCTGCTATAGGCATCCACAGAAAGTCGGCCTTGGGTGAAACTGCAAAATTCTTCACGTTTACGGTCCATGAGACCCTCCGGAATGTGATGTTCACGGAAAGCCTCACTGAACTCAGCCCAAGTGGTGACATGGCCCGCTGGGCACATGGCTCCATAATTCTCCCACCATAGACTGGCGGGGCCTTCAAGATGATATGCGGCGAAGGTGACCTTGTCAGCCTCCGCTACCAACGCGGAACGCAGCTTGTGAGAGATACTGCGAAGCCAGTCATCAGCGTCGAGAGGCTCGACGGAGTGGTGGAACGTGGGTGGATGCAATTTGATAAAATCACTGAGTGACACCACGTTAGCCCTCTGATGGTGTGCTGTATTCTGTTCTATACGCTCCAACAAACGGTTTGTCTCCCGCTTGTTTCTCTCAGCTTCCATCATCACCTCGGCTAGTGAAGGAGGATGAGGCAGATTTTCATTCCTGGCTTCACTGCCTTCGGCCTGCTCTTGGGAAGCAGGATTAGCGCGCGTGTTGACCATCCTAGGTAGACAAGACAATGATTTAGTCAGGATGGTAAAATTCCGACATAGGATACATAAGGTAAGGAATAACTCGAAATGCAAGATGATCATCCGTATGACATGGTAGATGCAGAAACTGCTTCTTTATTCCATCGTCATGCACACCATACAAGGTTTAGTACAAGACCAAACAAAGTACTATTATGGTGAGAAAAGGATTACATCTCGTCAGAGGCATTCCAAGCTCCTATACATTATTTTCTACACCTCCGGAAAGAGTACAAACTAGGACATATCCCACGAGTCACGCGGAACGATAGATGACACAGCTAGTGCGAACTAGTGATGCTACCCCTAACTCAGACCGATCCGTAGTAGTCCTCATAAAAGTCACCTCCATAGCCTGGAAGCTCAACATGTTCATCCGGAAACAGACGATCTCGCGGAGCTTGTGGACCATAGGGGCTAGGATGAGGCCTTGGACCAACAAACGGTGGCCTGCGGGGACCGCGAGGTGGGGTGATGCCTCCTACATCACGCCAAACCATCACGTCCGGCAGAGCAGATCTCACAGGATAGAGATCGCGCATATCCGAATATCCAGCTTGCACCGCCGGTGCGAACCGAGTCAAAGTGGCCCAGTGATCGGCACGGGTATTGAAGAGCTCTAACCTTAAGGTCCGATTTTCACGGTCCTTATCCTCGAGCATCTCAGCAGTGGTGCGAGTCCGTGAATCCTCCTGAGTGGAGTCAGCATAAATAGCTTGGAGATATCCTTGTGCTCCCGGAAGTGATCCTGGCATATACCGGAAGTCAGAGTCCCGAAATAAACCAGATCTGACTCGCATAATGGTCATCATAGAGTAGGCGGCATCCTGCACAGCCATCTCGATAGTAACCCCGAGTCCATAGGAGCAGTGAAGAGGCTCAGTGGATCCAGGATAAGATGGAAATATCCTGACAGTGCAGAGATACTGGCTTTGATTAAAATCTCGGAATTGCTTTTCGACCGTGTACTCAGGATACCAGCGGTATCCAGCCTCAGTCATTACCCTGACCAACTTAGCAGTATGGCCGGGTACATCTAGGCATCGAGTTAGGCGAACCACTTGATTGAGGTCGCGAGTGGCCATCTGAAAGCATAATCATAATGCAAGGCATTAGAATTTCTAGCAAAATTTCGGCAGCATAACAGCTGTAAATGCTCAAAAAGGATATTGAGACTTTTGACAAAGGATTTCGTACACACCCAACATGATCATATCAAAGTTCTGGAACCATTCTAACAACATAATGTGGTAGTAGAACTGAACTAGGCTTGTAACCATCAAACTTATAAGGTACTACTGATTAGTAACACGTGATCCTGATAGAGAGAGTAGATCCTAATTCCTTAACCCCCGGTGGAAGAATGGACTGACTCAGATCAGAAAGTCATAAGGTATAAGGAGTAAAAAGAGCCTTACGTTCCAACCCACAAACAATTCCCCTACATATAACTAAAGAATTTCTAGACTCAACATCGACCAGTTTGGCTTGGAGAACCTACAGGCAGTCCTGCTCTGATGCCAACGCTGTCAGGACCCCGACTCGATGTCACATCGATCTAGCTGGTAACACCTCATATCACTTTGCGGCCTCACGCACGGTATCCCCACGGGTGTCGTCTTACCTTTTCCCAGGACCGTTTGCGCCTTTTGGCTCGCGTATATGAAAGTGTCGCTAGCATCCATATGATAAAGAGCCCGGGCTGACATGACTAGTCGTAAACCCAAAGTGGCACAGACTTACAGGGACAGGCATCCATGACCCAGCTTCGAACGTGTCGGTCATCAGCAAGTGGGTCCGGGCTGTAGCACTGGGCTAGCAGGACTCCGGTAAACCGGGCTGTAGCGGGCTAACAGGACTCCGGTACTCAAAGCGTGACATTTCCCCGAAGGGACAGACACAGGAACGAAGAAGGACACATGCCGGCCAGCCTAAGTGTTCCAGAGCAGTAGCAAGCTACCATGGCTCAGCGGTAACACTAGGAGACATTTCCCGGTAAGAGAGGCTACTAAAGATAAACAACTAGATAGCCAGATCCCACACATACCAAGCATTTCAATCATACACACAATATGCTCGATATGTGCAAATACAACGAAGCATCACAACATGACTCTATGACACAAGTACTTTATTTAAGGCTCAGTGAGCCATACATAACATACACACAAAGGTACGGTCTCACGACCCAACATACAAGTCATACAATCATACAAGCCAGCAGCGGAAGTAACTTGTCTGAGTACAGACAACTAGTAAAATAAAAGAGGCTTGGAAAGCCTCTGGCTATACTATGTGGTCCTTCACAAGCTCAGGGTCACCACCTGGGTCTTTAGCCTACTCGTTGATGTCAACGTCTACATAGAACCCATCAGAAGGGGTTGCAGCGTCTTCTGTAAAAATGTAGATTATAGCAACATGAGTACAAAGGTACTCAGCAAGACTTACATCAGATCCTACATACATGCATAGTATCAAGAAGGGTTGGTGGAGTTATTGCAGCAAGCCAGCTTTGACTCTTGGCTAGGCTATCCTACGATACTTCAACTTGAAATAGTTTTGCGCACACGAGTCCACTATTCACCACTTCAATACACTACCGAGGATCCACCTCCGTCCTCCTACGGAGGAGCCATCCTCGGCACTCACACTTATCTTGAGGCTTTTAGTAGTTTCCATTTACTTGTCTATGAACTGTATAGGCAACCAAGTAGTCCTTTACCGCGGACGCGGCTATTCGAATATATCATGTTAACCCTGCAGGGGGTACTTCTTCATACACGCTCTCACCACTTACCGTCGTTTACACGACATGTACTCGGCAACCTTCAAGCGGAAGCCCAACGTGGGTGTCGGCCACGACCTACCTAATCACCTAAGCCTCCAGTCCAGGTTTATCGCCTATTCAGGTTCCATCTGCAGGGAGTCCGGCCGAGGTTTCCCATACGGCCCCGAACGATGTGAACAGGGTTCCCGAGATACCTAACGGGTATTCGGTACACCCGGCCACGTACCTACCGCATCACAGCCCACCCCTACGGTCAGCGCTGTCCACGGCCTCCAGTAGGCTACAAACACCAGAAACTACTTGCAACTCCTGGACGGAGAACTAGGGTGAATAACAAGTCGAGAGGGTCCATTGGTTTCGGGCCCAATGCATGGTAGTAGCTGATTCTTAAATCACACATACAGATCTCAGTGCTTAAGGTCGGCTTCAATGAAACAACCCACCATGTACTCCTACATGGCCTCTCATCGATACCTTTACCAAAACGTGTTCACCACACCACTCTCATTACCGTCATAATCATTTCACTCTAGCCCATCACCCAGATGAACCAGACCTGACACGACTCTAAGCATAGCAGGCATAGCAAGGTAGGAACAACACATACATATGGCTCAATCAACTCCTACACATGCTAGTGGGTTTCATCTAGTTACTGTGGCAATGACAGGTCATGCAGAGGAAATGGGTTCAACTACCGTAGCACACAGCAGTTTGAATCGCGTTGTCTTAATGCAGTAAAAGAGAGCAAGAGCGAGAACATGGGATTGTATCGATATGATCAAATGGTTGGTTGCTTGCCTGATGGTTCGATGCACGGATACGGTTCTTCGTTAGGGTAGTCACGGTACTCCTCGGGGACAGATCCTGTCGTAAAGGATAACGATACACAGGCATCACCAAACAATGTGCAACAATATGATGCATGCATGAAACATGGCAATATGAGTGTGTTGGGCTAATGCAACTAAAGCCAGAAGGGTTTGAACAAATTTGAGTCAAAGATTCAAATTTCAATTTCAAATATGGCCTTTTAAAGTGCTTTTCCTTGTTCTGATTAAAACATCCATTTAACTTGTTGGATCATGCATGAAAGTAGTACAGATGGATAGATTGGATTTTTCTGATCATTTTTCATGTATAATTTGTCCAATTTGGAGTTAGAGAATAAAAGTTATGAATTTTTGAAGTTTAATTAATATTCTGGAATTTCCTGATTTAATTTAAATCCAGAAATATCATTTACTGCGTCAGCCTGACGTCACAGTGACATCAGCAGGTCAACAGGGCTGGCTCGGGTCAAACCTGACGTGTGGGGTCCACACGTCAGTGACACAGGGGCTAATCCCGTGTTGACCCGGGCTGGTTAGCTTTGACTAAGCCCTGGGGCCCACTTGTCAGCGTCAGTAGGTGGTGGTTTAGTGGCTAATTAACTAGGCCATGTCAGCTCGCCGGAGTTCTGGCCGGCGGCGACCATCAGTGCGGCGGCGATAGTGGTTTTGGTCGTTTCGGCCACCAAATGAACCGCGGAGGCCACCGGAGTGAAGCTGAGGACGACCCGCGGCTCTTGGCGGAGTCCGTTGGGGTCGGGGTGGCCGGAGTCAACGGCGGCGAGCTCGGCTGCGGCGGCCGGGGTTCGGTCGTGCACGGGAACGGTGTTGCAGGGTGTTAGGGGGGGTGTTGGAGCGTGCTACGTGCTCCTAGTGAGATGTGGAGCACGATGGCGTGCTCGGTTGGGCGCTACGGCGATCGTGGCCACGACGGCGACATCGCCGGCGGCGTGAAGCTTTCGGCCGCGGTGGGGCTAGGGCCTAGGGGTCGGGAGAGAGCAGGGGAGAAGGGGGAAACGGTGGCGTAGCTCACCGCGGTTGCAGTGGGCGTCGAAGCGGGCTCGGGGACGCGTCGGAGACGACGAATTTGACGGCGACGGTGGTCGGAGTCCGAAGAGGGGAACGGCGACGTGGCGGCGATGCAGGGCTTCCGGGGACCCGTGGAGCGGTGGGGAGGAAGAAGAAGTCGAGGCGGAGCTTCTGAGCTGGTCGGGGAAGCGAGGGGTGGTCGGAGACGGTGGCTAAGGCGAACGGCGGCGACGGTGAGCTTCGGCCGTGAGAGAGAGAGAGTGAGGGAGAGGAAGGAGAGAGCCGGGGAGAGTGAGAGAGAGCAGGGGGGATCGGGACGGGCTGCGGGCGTCGTCCACGCGGCCAGGAGGGCGTCGGCAAGCAGGAGGTGGCCGCGCGGCCGCGCGCGCGCGAGCACGCAGCAGCTTCGGGGCGAGGGGAGGAAGACGACGGGGAGCTACAGTGCTGGGCTGGGTCGGTTGCTGGCTGGGCCGGCCAGCTGGCTGGGCCGGCCAGCTGGCTGGGCCGCACAGGTAAGTCTTCCCCTTTCTTTTCTGTTTTCTATTGTTATTTAATATAACTGCAACTTTGTTGAATTAAATAAAATACCTAGGCAACTCCAAAAATCACCAAACTACTCCTGGTCCATAGTTGGATTATTTCCAACATGAAACATTTTAGTTTGGAGATATTTGAGCATTTAAATATTTTATATAATTTTAAATGCCCAAATTCAAATAGTTATGATTTAATTCAAAACCCTAGGATGGCCTAGGAAAATGTGCACCACTTTTGGCAGAGGTTCTGAACCAAGGCAAAAATGATGGACATTTTAGAAGGGCATTTCAGGTTCATTGAAAAATTATTTTAGTAAACCCTAGTTGGTTTCAGAGGGGACTGGGGGTTCTGTCATCCCCATTTCAAGTTTCTGATGAATGAGTAAACATGATGCAACACTCTAATGCATAACTAGCTAGGGTGTGACACGCATGAAGTTAGTAGGCCCACAAGTCAACCTCCAAATCTGTGGCAGACAACATATATCCCATTTGCTATTTTTTAATAATTTGCAGCCCATTTGCTAATTCTTAAGTAATTTATTACAACCCATTTTCTGCCCAGGACCATGGTCAAAAAGTTCAACCTTATTTTGCATATTTCGGTGGAGTCCAAACTGTTGTAATCCTGAAATGATAAACATTTTCTTAAGAACTTATTGATTTGCCAAAAAATCATTTTGTTTTGTAAGAAAATAAGACGTGGGACAATTGGGTTGGTTTAAGGGAAAACCGGTGGTAAAAAAATCAGCGCTGGGAGGGAAAACAACAAAAATAAGGATGTAAATATGAAAAGGGAATTTTATGTATTTTCAATATAATGATACATGTATATGAACTAGTGAAACTATAGGTAGAGATTAGAAAACGGATGTAGGACATGCGTTTCAAGAGGAAAATAGAACTGGGTTGTGTGTTTGATTCAGTAAAAAAACTACCTGCGGATGTTATAAGACAAAATATAACTAACGCTGGCAGGCCAGAGGCCAGTAGATACCCACTGGATCTTTGTGCCCCGTTGTCGTCATGGGCTGGGCCTATTAAAAACAAAACCAAGCATGGGCAGTCTACAGCCCAGTTGAAACTTGCTCGACCTGAAAAAACAATTACGTGCTCAATGAACGAGAGAATTCTGCAAGTACAGACTGATAACTGGGATGCAGCAGGGATATTGTTTTTTCATCGTGATAATAAGTGCATGCACTTGTTTCGAAAAAAATGGAGAACCAGGAATTCGAACGGCAGGTGCTTATGCTACCCATCAAATAAAAATCAGGTGCCTGAAAATTCGTTTCGAAACAAATGATTCAGCGTTATATCCACGTCAACCCTCGGCATGATGGTTGGAAGCAAATGCAAGTTCATACCAAAAGATTGGTAACAACAATACCAACATGTGGACGACAATGTAGTACATGTACCAATACCAAACTAACTTCTAATCTTTTTACTCCTGGCCCTAGTGTTTGTCTGGTAGAAAATCTTGCAGAGGACCAGCTCCCACTCCTTCTCTTGCTCCAGGTCCCCGAGGTAGTACTGGTGCATCACCTAGTTGGTCCTCTGCTGGTCGAGTTCTTGTTGGTGTGCAGCACCAGAACCTTTTTGCTGCTCTTCTGCCGACCGTTGACCATCACCGACAAGGTATTGCCGGTCTTGTGCCACATCGCGTGCATGCCGCACTCCGACTTTATCTTGCAACGCGTCCACGTGCCCCTTTTGAACGCCCTAGAATTGCGCTGGAAGAAATGCTTCCTTAGGCCACTCAGTGTGATACCTGCAGTATTGTCGAATACCGGTTTTAGTGTACGTAGTTGGCATTTTCATAACATCTTTGGCATGTTGCAGTCACTTGTTTCACTTTTTATTAACTGTCAAATTGTAATTGCTTCACCAGGTCCGCGTCTAAAAAGAAAAATAGAGCTATAAACAAAGGAATATGTTTGTGCAAGTAGACGGCCGATCGGTGTCTTACCTGGAAGTTTCTCAGGTTGGGTGTAGCATATGCCGTGCTCGCTGTCGATGGTTGGTATGAACAAATCGATGAGAGGGTGAGATCTCACGCTGTCAGCACTCACTTTGGCCTCAAGGTGCTCGATCAGCTCCTGATCCGTGGGTTCGAACTTGACGCCAGCCGGCAGCACCGGCCAATCCTTCTTTGACTTGCATCGGTAATTCCAGTTATATGGTACTCAATGTATGATCAATCGACTGTTTTAAGTGAATGATGAAAGATTTTGACAGATAAGTGGTACTCCAAATCTGAAGTCCAGAATACCCGAACACGCTGCCAGGATTCTTGTGTTACCTCACGCGCAGAGTGTTGTCACATCAATTCAATGTGTGGACATGATGAATAATTTGACCGACGTATACTAGTACTGCTACTGTACTACTTACTAGTCGTATTTAGTGTCACATTTTAACCATAGGTTTAACTAATAAGTACGCACTTGAAGCCTAATTGATATATATATGGCTTCTGCACAACATCTCCATTATCATTATCAGTACATCCTACGCAGGTGAGTTAGGATGCACTTGATCCCAGGAAGGTATCTATCCTTCAAACCAGAGGAGTGCTTCAAACTAACAACAATACATAATATCCAACAAAAGAGGGTCGTGCTACAACAACAGAATATATGGCTCAGTCTAGATATCAGCACGAATCAAGTTGTGCATATTTGCTATTGGCATGAACCACATCGCCGCATGTCGGGTTTGCAAAAGCCATCCATCGCATGGAAGCTTGATGCCTTTCACACATTGAAGATTATCTGGCAACAAGTTGTGTCGACGAATCTCTGGATATGGTGATTCATGAAACCCATGGTATGATGTGTAAACACAGTCCCCCCTGGCGAATGGAAGTTTCATAGCACGGTAATCATCGCCGGTGATATGATCGATGATTGGTTGGATGATCGGATAATTGAGCCCGAGGAACAAAGAGTGGTTGCCGAGGCTGTAAACCCGCCTCCAGTTGAATACGCCTGGCCCAACGGAGCTGGGATCTTTCTCGAACACGAAGCAGCCATAGCCATCAATGTCATGAACGCCCCACGCATTGTACTGCATGTGGTTTGATGTAATGGTTTGGTCAATTTGGTATGTGCGAATGAGCATCAAATGACCGTCGTCAGCTGAATGAGCAATAAACCACCACCCATCGGCTGGTATGATTCCAGGTCCTGAAGTCATGAAGGCCAGCGCATTTACGTCTGCTGCAACAATTCAAATTGGAGACCAAAAGGACAAAAATAAACAATCATGTTTAGAGTATGTGTGGAATTAAGATTATTATAACAGTGACACATATCATAGACAGAGAATTGCAATGCCGTGGTCATAATCATACCCAAGTTAAAAAAATAAGCCAATGGCTTTCATATTCTAGCAATATGTCATGGTTCAAACATCATGCAACAATGAGAGGAAAACAGCTATGACAGAGCATACTCATATTCTACCATAGCACTTACTACTACTGTTCCCATATCAACTCTAAGCAATAACATGCGTTGTTATAAAAATCTTGGAAATGAGAGTAACATATAGCAATCATGATGTTATGCTCATAATATGTATTCTGACAATCATTAGATGCCAATTGTTCTCATATCAACTCTAACAATAACATGTGTGGTCATAAAAATCTAGGAAATGAGAGGAACATATAGCAATGATGTGGTTATAGACATATTATCTATTCTAAATTTGTAACAATGAACAGGCAGTCGTATTCATAAGGTAAAGATGAGATGAGATAGAGCAATTACACGAGATAGATTCCACCAATATAGGCAGCCAATCTATGCGTCGACTGCGTAAATGATGCCATCCACTACAAGAAATATGTCAACTAGTGACCTTCTGTTAGTGACCCTGGAAGAATTGGTCATAGATCTATGACCATTTCTGACCAATTGGTCATAAGCTGTTCGGGGGGCTCCAAACCCTAAACATTAACGACCATTTTGGTTAGAAAGGTCGTAATTTCCTTACATGAAATGGTCATAAAGCAAACAACGCGGGTCCGTTGCCTTATCTCTAGTTGTTAACGACCAATATAGATGGCCATAACCTTGTAAATTGTGGTGGGTTGTGATGATTAGGCGCCATCTCATCAGTTTTGCCTATGTGTCATGTCCATGTGCCAATTTTTGCCATAGGTTGTGAAGCAACCTATATTTCGGTCATTCCTAAAATTCCCCAAAAAATCTCATAAATTCTTTGGGTCATATCTTCGTCAAATATGTAAAAATCCTTCCTTGCCTAGTTCAAAAATAATTCAACAATATTCATTTTCCTATTCTATTCACAACAATACTTTGTGAAGGAAGTGCTATTTATATATTCTTGATTGCCCTCAAAATTTTCGGGAACTCTTTCCTATCCAAATCATTTCCTCATGACAAAATTCAGCTCCATTTGCCCAGTAAATCTTCCTCGGCAAATTTCCAAAGTTTTTTTCCACCTAGAAGCATTGTGAAGGAAGTACCATTTTTATATATCCAAATGACATGAAATTTATACAGTTCCTCCATATGCTCAAATCATCACCCTCCTTCAAATTGCAGCTCATTCAAATCATCTATGTGAGCCCAGGTTCAATTTATATTTTATGGCCAGATTGGCACATTGCAAAGCAAGTGTTATCTAGATCCCTCCTATTACCCTCAAATTTTTTTGGCACTCTTCCATACCCAAATCATTGCCACATGATAATATTCAGCTCCATTTTCTTGGTAAATCTTTCTCAAAAAATTTCCAAAGTTTCTATCTCGAGTGAAGCTTTGTGAAGTAAGTACTAGCTAGGCTTACCCAAATGATCTCAAAATTTACCAGGGCATGACCATACCTATGTAACTTACCTACACCAAATTTGAGCTCATTTAATTTATCCAATTTCTCTTGCTAATTTTCCCAAGTTTTTGTCCAGGGAATAGCATTGTGAAGGAAGTGCCACTTTGGCATGTCCAAGTGGTATCAATTTTCTACAATGCTTTCCTATGGCCAAATAACCATCACCCACCAAATTTCAGCTCAATCCATTCATTATTTTGAGCCCAGCTTCAACATTCATATTTCTGTCCAGTGTGGTACTTTGCAAAGCAAGTACCACCTAGGCTCCTCTTTTTGAGCTAAAAAATTGTGAAGACAGTCTTCTTAGTAGATGATCATCCTCAGCCAAAACTCACGCCCATTGGCCATGTGCATTTCCTGTATCGCTAATCAAACACTTGGCTGCTAATTCATGTTTGAGCATAGTTCGGTCTCCTCGTGAGAATATTATGTTGTAATTTTATTCCTAGCACCTGCCTGAGGAGTACCCAACCCCCTACACATGCCTAGGCTGCCCAGAACACATGGCAACGCCACGGTCACGCGGTGACCACGCGGCGGGCATGCGAGTTTACGCGCTCTAGAGTTGGGGCCCTCGTCCACCATCCAAACCTCGATGTATCGCCTCCAAACCATGTATTTCTGATAAAATAGATACTTATATACCTAGAAATGATTTTTGGAAAAAATAAAGAGCAAACTATAAGGTAGATGTAGTTCAAAATTGACCTATTTCCTACTGAATCGGCAGAAATTTGTCTTTTTCACAAGTGGTGGATCAAAACTTTTGACACCCAACAATTTTGTCAATTATGCATTAAATATGGCCTAATATTTTAGAAAAATGATTTGGTCCAATTTTGCAACAAATATATGGTAGGCCCTTCACAAAAAGAACTCAATTCAGGCACTCAAAAAATGGAAAATGAATTTTCCATGCAAAGAAAATGAAAACTCCCTTAGGCAACATTGTTTGGAATTCCAAGATGCACCCTTGTGCACAATATGAGATCATTTGAATAAACTATGTCATGAATGTGGCCATAAGATTGATCATTTGGCTTAAAAACCCTGAATCTTCATGCATGATAGCTCATTTCTGAGAACACTTTTTAAAAATAATTGCCGTATTACAAGTTTATTATTTTTCCTGGAAACTTGGTCACATATAATGACACAATGCAAAGATTTTCCAATTTTTTGATTTTTTTGAATTTTTTATGCCCGTTTCGAAATGTGATCAAAGCGACGGGTTTGGCCGTTCCTAGCTAGTGGTTGAATCTTGGATTTTTTTTGATGTTTCTCTGATTAAATAGATACTTATGTATCTAGAAATGATTTTTTGAAAAAATAAAGAGCAAACTATGAGGCAACTGCAGTTCAAATTTGACCCGCTTCCTACTAAATCGGTGGGAATTTGTCTTTTTCACCAGAGGTGGATAAAGGCTTTTGACACCCAACCATTTGGTCAATTGTGAATCAAATATGGCCTAGTATTTTATAAAATTGATTTGGTCCAATTTTGCAACAAATATATGGTAGGTCCTTCACAAAAAGAACTCAATTCGGGCACCTGGAAAATGGAAAATGAATTTTCCGTGCGAAGAAAATAAAAAGTCCCTTAGGCAACATTGTTTGGAATTCAAATATGCACCCTTGTGCACAATATGAGATCATTTAAACAAACTATGCCATGAATGTGGCCATAAGATTGATCATTTGGCTTGAAAGCAGTGAATCTTCACGCATGATAGCTCATTTCTGAGAACACTTTTTTAAAATAATTGCCGTATTACAAGTTTATTATTTTTCCTAGAAAGTTGGTCATATATAATGACACAATGCGAAGGTTTTCCATTTTTTTTGAATTTTTTATGCCTGTTTCAAGCTGCGGTCAAAATGGCGGGAATGAGCGTTCCTAGCTAGTGGTTGAATATTGGATTTTTTTGTGTTTCTCTGATTAAATAGATACTTATGTACCTAGAAATGATTTTTCGAAAAAATAAATAGCAAACTACGAGGTAGCTACAGTTCAAATTTGACCCGCTTCGAGCTGAATCGGCGGAAGTTTGTCTTTTTCACGAGAGGTGGATCAAAACTTGTGACCCTCATGAGAGGTGGTCAATTGTGCATTAAATATATCCTAGTATTTTAGAAAATTGATTTGGTACAATTTTGCAACAAATATTTGGTAGGTCCTTCACAAAAAAAACTCATTTTGGGCACTCAAAAAATGGAAAATCATTTTTTCGTGCAAAGAAAATGATAACTTCCTTAGGAAACATTGTTTGTCATTCCAAGATGCATCCTTGTGCACAATATGAGATCATTTGAACAAAGTATTCCATGAGTGTGGCCATAAGATTGATCATTTGGCTTGAAAGCCATGAATCTTCACGCATGATAGCTCATTTCTGAGAACACTTTTTTAAAATAATTTTCGTATTACAAGTGTATTATTATTTTTGGTAACTTGGTCACATATAATGACACAATGCAAAGGTTTTCCAATTTTTTGATTTTTTTTGAATTTGTTATGCCCGTTTCAAAATGCGGTCAAAACGGCGGGCTTGACCGTTTCTAGCTAGTGGTTGAATCTTGGAAAACTTTCGATGTTTCTCTGATTAAATAGATACTTATGTACCTAGAAATGATTTTTGGAAAAAAATAAAGAGCAAACTATGAAGCAACTTTAGTTCAAATTTGACCCGCTTCCTACTGAATCGGCAGAAATTTGTCTTTTTTACAAGAGGTGGATCAAAACTTTTGACACCCAACCATTTGGTCGATTTTGCATTAAATATGTCCTAGTATTTTGGAAAATTGATTTGGTACAATTTTGCACAAATATTTGGTAGTTCCTTCACAAAAAAGCTCAATTTGGGCACTGAAAAAATGGAAAATCGATTTTTCAAGCAAAGAAAATAAAAAATCCCTTCTTCGATATTGTTTATCAATCCAAGATTTAAACTTGTGCAAAGTATGAGATCATTTGAACAAATATTAGATAGGCCTTTAAAAAAACTCATTTTGAGCATTGAAAATGGAATGAAAAATTTGTATGCAATCAATCACGATCAATTTATATGGTCAAAAAATCGTCAAATTGTTTGGTTCACTCCGATTGGTCCACATGCATATCACGCGGATCATGCATTAGCCACCGTCGGATGCTTCTGTATCCAACGACAACCCTCAAACCCTCACCCCGTCACTCTCTTCACCCAAACCCTAGCTTCCCCGATCCACTCCTCTCCCCTGATCCACTCTCCCCCTCTCGTCCCACAGCCGCCACCCCCAACCCTCTCGATCCCCAACCACCCAGCCGCCGCCGCCGGTGCCGTCCTCCGTCCTCTACCCCAACCCCGGCCGCCGGCAACCCTTTCCTCCCACGGCCACGGTCGGATCCGCGCTCCCTCCTCT